>NW_019735557.1:94034-96668 GCF_002891405.2 Cryptotermes secundus | reverse complement strand
TCCTCAGGTGTACAAACACAGTTGCACAGTCACACTCAGTCAGATTCGTTTTCCACTTATTTCGATCCTGTATCCTGTTCAGGCCTACGCTCAATAATATATGTCAAGTTCTTCTTATAAAATACAAGTTAAAATACTATTTGAATGTTAAAAGTTAAAATTTTAAATTTTAACATTCAAATAGTATTTTAACTTGTATTTTATAAGAAGAACTTGACATATATTATTGAGCGTAGGCCTGAACAGGATACAGGATCGAAATAAGTGGAAAACGAATCTGACTGAGTGTGACTGTGCAACTGTGTTTGTACACCTGAGGATGACCTCTTGAGGTCGAAACATGTAGTGTGACAATAATAAAAACATGTTGTGTGGTCGGTGAAATTAACCCTAATATTGACAACCTAAGTATGTCTAAACATAACTAAGACCAGAATTTTACACTGTATAACACTGTTAAATTGTGAGATACTGCCTTTGTAAAAATAAAATGTTTCTACATTTTATTTTCTAAAGTGCACTGAACAAAACATAACAAGACAACTGTATCAGTCTGTTCAGTCATATGTTCTGTCCTTGGGGTCAGCTTTTGATGAAATTCAGTACTGGGGTATCTGTGATACAACCTGTCATGTTATTTCTGTTCTTCATTCTTGTCCATATTAGCCTTGAGCTGGTATAGCTTAGTCGGTACAGTGAATGGCTATGGGCTGATAGATGGGTTCAATTTCCTGGCAGAGGAAAGAGATTTTTCTCTGCTTCACAGAATCCAGACCAGCTCTGGGGCCCACACAGCCTCCTACCCAATGGGTAATGTGTGCTCTTTCCCCAGGGGTAAAGAAGCTGGGACATGAAGCTCACCATTCACCTCCATCCAGTGCCAAGTTGAAGACTGATTCACCTATACTTCCACTCCCCTATATATTTTCATGGTGTAGTGATTAAGTAATTAAGCACAGGGACAAATTTACCTGTCTTATAATAATTCTACAGCAAAGAAGACATATTTTTTTTCCCCTTGGCACTACAGCCCCAGTGGGCCTAGGCCTACCTCCATGAACTTCTCCGTTCACTTCGGTTTTTTATAGCTCTCACACGTTCGGTAGGACTCCTTGGGCAGGTGATCAGCTCGTTGCAAGGCCTCTACCTATACACAAACACAGAAAAACGCACACACACAAACTAAACATCCATGCCCTGAGTGGGATTCGAACCCAAGATCCTGGTTTCCAAGCGAGTGAAGATAGTACATGCCTTAGACCGCTCAGCTACCATGACCAGCACAGAAGACATATGCATAACACAAATTATAGACCTTTTTAAGATCTAGGATTTTTACAGACTTTTTTTCATACTTATTTTAACTGTGGTTTGCTACAAGCCAGAAGGTTGAAGGTTCAAATTCTGATGAGGTCACTGGATTTTTCAATTTACCTAATCTTTACAGCCACATTATGGCCCTGGGGTTGACTCAGCCTATTAACAGAAATGAGTACCAAGAATCTTCCTGGGGGACAAAGAGTAGCCAGTGCATAAGGCTGACAATCTTACCACCATCTGCAAGCTGATGACTGCCTAGAAAATGTGGCAGCCTCAGTGTCTCACAAACCCATGGGCCTTCATGGCCTTTTACACGGATAGCTTCAGCTTTTTTTACCACATTTATAATACTGCTAGTAGAAGGAACTATATGAGTATAATACTGCCAGTAGATGGAACTATACGAGTTTAATACTGCCAGTAGATGGAACTATATGAGTTTAATACTGCCAGTAGATGGAACTACAGTGGAACCTTGCTTAACGAGCACCTCTCATAATGAGTAATTCGCATAAGGAGCAAAACAAATTGTAAAAAAAATGACTCGCTTAACAAGCGACATTTTGCATAACGAATGACGAGAGGTGAAGTCCCGGATTGTGCGCTTGCTACATCAGTCTGTGTTTAGCACTCGTTCCAGTAGCATCTTAGTGTCGCTTGTGATCACACATTTTTCCAAACTTCTATTCAGACATATTATTTGTGATTTCTTCTGTACACAGTTTAATAACCCTTGCAAAAATGTCCCCGAAGAAAAAGCCACAAAAAGACAACCATAAGAGAATGATGTACATGAAGACAAAAGAACTAGGATGGAAAGAGAATCATGGGATTCAAAACGTTGGCATCGAAGACTCCCAGGGGAATAGAATAGTAGATCAGAGGCAAGTGCTGAAAATTTGGGAAAATTATATTACAGAACTATATGATCGACCTAATCAGCCAGAAACCTTAGAAGTTGAACCGGAAGAAGAAGTAGATACAGACGAGAAAGAACCATATATTTTACAAAGTGAGGTGGAAAAAGCTATCAAGGAAATGAGGAAGGGAAAGGCTACAGGAGATGATGATGTACCTGGAGATTTGCTCAAGTTACTGGGAGAAGGTGGTTTGAAAACATTGACAAAACTAATAAACACCATATATGAAACTGGAGAGTGGCCCAAGGACTTTACAGACGTTACAATGATTGCCTTAAAGAAAAAGACAAAAGCTACAAAATGCAGCGACCATCGCACAATAAGCCTTATTGCACATACAGCAAAGATAATAGCAAAGATACTTAAAAGAAGAAATGAAAGGAAAATAGAGGAT
>NW_019735557.1:91171-93554 GCF_002891405.2 Cryptotermes secundus | reverse complement strand
TGCCACGGTAATAACTGGGGCAACGCGGAGACTGCACATTTAAAACTAGTCCACTGATACAAATAAATACTCTATTTTCTGCTTAATCACAATATTGTTTATTTCAGAATCAAACTATAACTTTATCGGCAAGTAGGGAGTAATGTGCCAAAGATTAATCAAGCCAAATAAATACTGTTAAATTTAGATAAACTTGGAGAGAGCAGGTAAATGACGTCTGCCTCTGGTGAATTCTAAGTGCCAAGTTCGATACGTGTGTCTCTGATGAATTCTGAACGCCCAGTCTTTCTACGTCTGTCTCTGATGAATTCTGAACGCCAAGTGCTTCTGCCCACTCTATCTCCGGGAGCGTCACTTCTTACCGTATAGGATTTGAACCGACGGCCTTTCTCCCAGACAAGAATTCTCTCTAATGGCTGATTTTAACTGCCAAATCATGATACCATCAGTACAAGACAATCACATTACTAACTTTGAGAATGAAGAGATCCAGAGATTTTGAACCCGGGACCCTACATGTGAAAGCACTTATGTCTTAGTTTAGGGCAGACAACAAACATATCCTTTTCATAATTGCCTCGACCCTCTAATGGTTACCCAAGGTCCAGGTAACAAAATAAGTTGTTCCTGTCTAAATGTGAAAAGCATGTCAACTTCTTAATGGATGGGTCTCCCTAATAAATCAGTCACTCTATTGAAATGACTAACGTGGAACACAGTGTCCATTAAAGAATATTAAAAGGTTTGGACGGTTACAATGGCAAAAGCTGCATTTAGCAAGAAGAAGAATCTTTTTACCAGCAAATTGGACTTAAATTTGAGGAAGAAACTAGTGAAATACTACATTTGGAGCATAGCTCTGTATGGGGTCGAAACATGGACACTTAGGAGTGTAGATCAGAAACATCTGGAAAGTTTTGAAATGTGGTGTTGGAGAAGGATGGAGAAGATCAGTTGGACCGATTATGTGAGAAATGAAGAAGTGTTATTTAGAGTCAGTGAGCAGAAGAATATCCTACACGAAATAAGAAAATGGAAGGCTAATTGGATTGGTTTTATCTTACGCAGTAACTGCCTTCTAAAAGAAGTTATTGAAGGAAAGATAGAGGGGTGGATAGAAGTGACAAGAAGACAAGGAAGAAGACGTAAGAAGATGCTGGATGACCTTGGGGACAGAAGAGGATACTGTCATTTGAAGGAGAAAGCTCTAGATCGCATTAAGCGGAGGAATTGTTTTGGAAGAGACTGTGGACCTGTTGTCTTGACAGATTACTGACGATGATGAAGAGAATAAAAATAACCGTAGCAATGAAACGTAAAATCATTGAAAAGCGAGAACGAGGGGTGAGCGTGGCTCATCTAGCACACACATACAAACAGTCTACATCAACAATTTGAACTATCCTCAAGAACAAGGACAAGATTAAGGAGACAGATGCTTCAAAGGGAGTGACAAGAATATCTACGCAACGATTACGTATTCTCGACAATGTTGAAAGGTTGCTCCTCATATGGATAAACGAAAAGCAATTGCTATGCACGCTACAAATTTATTTAATGATAATGCTGTGTCGCATTTTCACCAAATTTTGAGACGTCGGCAAAACCAAATGTCTCTAGACAGCTTTCTAGTAAAAAAGGAATTAGATATTTATCATAAATAATGAACTAATTATTTAGATTTTTTCTTTTTCTGCAAATCGAATTCGCATTCCAGGTTGGTTCATTCCGCATAGAAGAAAAGATGAAGATGATGCATGCTCCTTTACAATGTATTGTAACGTGTTTCGTTACTGAAGACGCCGTGGAGATTGTTAAGTGGTTTATTGAACAATCTACAACTATCGGCTACAATTAATGATCACAATATCACGGGTTTCCACACTTTACAAACCCTACAACAAATCTCTTAACACTGTCTTCACTTGTCTTCACGTACTACTAACGCGGGAGCTATACAAGTCTCCCTGAAATACACACTCCGAGTATAACTGCACTACAGCAATCACTATGTCCGGAAAGCACACAATAAGTCTTCCGCTCGCTGACTTCTTAGTTATCGCACACTCGCAGGCTGCTATGTTTCAACTTATTGGTAGCGGCTGTGGAGTCCACTTATATAGCCTTGCGCTGTTGCTAGTGTGACGTTGATTACGGTTACGTTAGCGTTGCGCGTTACGTCACCGCGTGACGTCACCGCGGAGGGGAGTGGCGAGGAGCGCTACGTTACCGCGGAGAGGAGGGGGGAGGGGGGTTCTCAGTCGCGCAACATGTTACACTGCTCCCTCCTTAAGGCTGTTCGTCCCGAATAGCCTAACGGTGCAACCCCGTTCCTTTTCCGTCCCATAGCTGTTCTTGCAGCATCTGGTCTCCGGCTGTTACA
>NW_019735557.1:84610-89299 GCF_002891405.2 Cryptotermes secundus | reverse complement strand
TGTAACGTGTTTCGTTACTGAAGACGCCGTGGAGATCGTTAACTGGTTTATTGAACAATCTACAACTATCGGCTACAATTAATGATCACAATATCACGGGTTTCCACACTTTACAAACCCTACAACAAATCTCTTAACACTGTCTTCACTTGTCTTCACGTACTACTAACGCGGGAGCTATACAAGTCTCCCTGAAATACACACTCCGAGTATAACTGCACTACAGCAATCACTATGTCCGGAAAGCACACAATAAGTCTTCCGCTCGCTGACTTCTTAGTTATCGCACACTCGCAGGCTGCTATGTTTCAACTCATTGGTAGCGGCTGTGGAGTCCACTTATATAGCCTTGCGCTGTTGCTAGTGTGACGTTGATTACGGTTACGTTAGCGTTGCGCGTTACGTCACCGCGTGACATCACCGCGGAGGGGAGTGGCGAGGAGCGCTACGTTACCGCGGAGAGGAGGGGGGAGGGGGGTTCTCAGTCACGCAACATGTTACAGTATATATAATTTTCTTTGAATAAACCTTATACATATTTTTTTGTGTATTTTTTCGGCATGGAGTGCATTATCGCATTTTACATTAATTTACATGGGAAAAATTGTTTCGCTTAACGAGTGTTTCACATTATGAGAAAGATTCTGGAATGAATTATGCTTGTTAAGCGAGGTTCCACTGTATACAAGTATAATACTGACAGTAGATGGAACTATATGAGTATAATACTGAGAGACTGGATGATAGGAAATGATGTGCAAGGAAACTGCATGTGTGACCTAATTTCAGATATGATTCTGGCATTCACCTGGCCAGACTAAGGGAAACCATAAAAAACCTCAATCAGGATAGGTGGTGTTCCCTCTGAGGTCTGAACTGGTCACCTCCTGAATACAGGAGCCAACTTGCTTGGTAGGTTATTACTTACCTACAAGCACTTAAGGATTTAAATCAATTTAAATGCATACAAAATTTCCGTTTCTTACACATTTGCTTGTATCAATGGAAGCATGTGGTTGAGTGTTTGTGCTTAGCAAGCTGATCTCCAATTTCACTACATTTATATACACTGTCACGTGTAGGATGGTATGCATGACGAGAATGATGGGTTCTAGTTTGGATGACTGAATTTATTAGCACCTTGGTTACAACCTCTCTTAATCACACACTCTCACTCTTACTTTAACACTTAAACACTCAAATACTCTCAAATAATCTGAAACACTGCCTTGGTTATTCCTGGAATCTTGTTATACAGCCTCTGCACTGACCACACAGAGAAAACAGCCTATTTGGTTGTAAATCAGTGTTTGCCTTGTTACACAGCAGCAAGCACACTGTGGCTTGGCTCGGCACAGAGAAAACATTGCTTTCCTAACTGTTGCACAATCACCGTGCCAACAGACCTCTGCAGCTCAGTAGCTCTCGCTTGATATAAATACCCCACAATACAGTGCTAACAGAAGATGCTCTTAACAAACTTTTATGCTGTGCAGGTGAAAAAATAAGCAAGCATTTGATAATAAAATTAATCCTGGTTTCTGTTTCATGAATAACTGCTTCCTGTGGATTAATGTGGTAATCAAATTGACAATATGTCAAGTGATGTTATTTTTAGTCAACATTTTTTATTTAGTGTTAGTTCATATAATGTAAGGCATCAGATTTAAATATTCAAAAAGACTTAAAAGGAGGGGCACATCTTACTAAGAATTGTAGTATCTATTTGGGTATTTCTGTGGTCTGTCAGTTTGAAATACTAGTAGTTTTCATAGCTGCATCTCTTGCCCCCTCAAATATTCTCTTTGTGAGAGTCTGAGGTTCTCACAGTAGTGAATATAAAGATTAGTCTTCCAAGATATGATGCTGCATAGTTTGATAGGCAGCTGTCAACATTTTAGGGGAACCTATCTTCAGAACTATAGAACATCATATCTCAGACTTTTCAGGCATATTCTTTGTTAAATACATGTATGATCAATAAAAACTTAATCATAAAAAAATTAACAAATCTACTGATGTGCAACACTTTAGACAATTTTAAGCAATGGTGAATTAAACCTTGCTGAATTTGGAAAACTATATGCATCGTAAACATAACTGCTAATCATTATCACTCCCCATTAAAAATTTAAGACTACTATGTTTTTATTACTACAATGTAATGTCTATTAGTGGTTATACCCAAAGTTGATATGAGTTCATGAGTCCTTCTGCATACAGTTGTTTTGTGTCATACTCAAGAGTAAACTGTCCCAAATTGTCTGAAAATACTTACAGTAATTAAGGGGGACAAACTGAGGATTCCTTGCTGGTTTCACCTCCTTTGTTACATCACCAATTGTGACATGATATTTGCCTGAAATAAACAGTACATGTAATGACAATTACATGATATTTATTAGATTGTGTGGTTATCATGTGTGTAAACCTATTCATTTTCAATTAAATTCCATTTAGAATTTCTTGCAATAGTACATTCTAAACATGACAAATTCTGAGTACATGTCATAGTTGTTATCCAAGAACATCTACTATGTGAAATATATATGACCTGCACAATGTTTCAGGATTTGACTTTCCTCCTGTCTTCAGATGACTGGTTTCCAATATGTTGAGAGATTTAACACAAGGTTAAAAACGTTTTTAAATCACTGAATTCAGTTGTCACACTATACAATTTTTCATTAACTAAAATATGATTAACACCCCTGAAAAGTTCCATGTGACACTGGTCAGAAAATGAGGAAATTTCAAATATATCAACTGAAATATCTCCAGATATATTTACAGAAACAGTGGCATAAAGTTTCAATGTCAATCAGCTACTAGTGTGTAGAAAACAAATACGTTTCATATTTTCACTTCGCCATATGAAATTTTGGGAGCAATTTACTGAAAAAAGCAGGGAAAGAAGAAGACTGACTTACTTACTTACTCATGGAGCTGAGCCCTTCTGGAGGAGACACCAATTCTGCAGCTACTCAAGAATTTCCCAGCATTTTATGGAACCCGAAGGTTCATTTCCGTGTTAACAAAAGCCCTCCACTGGTCCCTATCCTGAGCCAGATTAATCCAATCCATACCATCTTATCATAGCTCTCTTAAGATCCATTTTAATATTGTACACCCACCTATGCCTTTATCTCCCCAGTGGTCTCTCTCCTTCTGGCTTTCCCACCAATATCCTATATGCATTCCTCGTCTCACCCATTCATGCTACATGCCCTGCCCACCTCATTCTCCTTGATTGATCATTCTAATTATACTTGGAGAAGAGTACAAGTTATGAAGCTCCTCATTATACTGTTTTCTCCAACCTCCTGTCGCTTCATTTCTCTTTGTTCCAAATATTCTCAACACCATGTTCTCAAACACCCTCCCTTAATATCAGAGACCAAGTTTTACACCCATACAGAAGCACAGGCAAAATTAGTTATGTATATTCTAATTTTTATGTTTTTTGCACAGCAGATGAGAAGACAAAAGGTTCTGGAATGAATGGTAGCAAGCATTACCAGAGTTCAATCTCCTCTTAATTTCCTCCTGAATCAGGTCTCGATGTTATCGTTATTCTCAAATATCTGAATTGTGCCACATTTTCAAAACATCTGTTTCCTATCTTTATATCATGAGTTCGCCCTGCATTTTGATGACGAGACAAAAACATATACTTAGTTTTCTCCGTGTTTATTTCTAGACCAACCTCTTTACTTGTGTCAATTAAAGTTTGTTTTTTTTTTCATGGTATCTATATTATCACCCTGTAGATTCACATCATCGGCACAGACCAACAGGTGATGTGTCCCATTTAATTTCAGTCCCACCTGGTTTCCCAGGACCTTCCTAATGGCATATTCTAAAACAAAGTTGAAAAGGAGTGGCAATAAAGCATCTTGTTCTAGACAATTCCGGATAGGAAATTTATCAGACAAATGTTTACCTACACGGAGTTTACTACACGCTTTGTTTAAACACATTTTAATCAACGTAACTAGTTTCATGGGTAGGGGAAGAAGAAGATAAGAATAAAAAACATTACTTATTTATTAATTTATTTCGTTCATTCATTCATCTGTAATCTGTCAAGACGACAGGTCCACAGTCTCTTCCAAAACAGTTCCTCCATTTGATGCGATCTAGAGCTTTCTCCTTTAAATGAAAACATCCTCTTCTGTCCCCAAGGTCATCCAGCATCTTCTTACATCTTCTTCCTCGTCTTCTGGTCACTTCTATCCACCCCTCTATCTTTCCTTCAATAACTTCTTTTAGAAGGAAGTTACCGCGTAAGATATGACCAATCCAATCAGCCTTCCATTTTCTTATTTCGTGTAGGATATTCCTCTGCTCACTGACTCTAAATAACACTTCTTCATTTCTCACATAATCGGTCCAACTGATCTTATCCATCCTTCTCCAACACCACATTTCAAAGCTTTCCAGGTGTTTCTGATCTACTACCCTAAGTGTCCATGTTTGAGCTCCATACAAAGCGATGCTCCAAACGTAGCATTACACTAGTTCTTTTCTCAAATTTAAGTCCAATCTGCTGGTAAAAAGTTTCTTCTTCTTGCTAAATGCAGCTATTGCCATGACAATCCTAGATTTAATTTCACACGTACACTTTCCGTCATCTGTTAACAAGCTACCCAAATATTTAAAACAGTTCACATTCTCCAGTTGTTTTTG
>NW_019735557.1:61920-84493 GCF_002891405.2 Cryptotermes secundus | reverse complement strand
GTAGCACAGTTTCTTCCTTAGCCATTAACACAAGGTCATCTGCATATTTCACAGTTTGAATAATTTGTCCTCCTAATTTGAAGTCTCCAAGCCCGTCCAGAGCTTCTTTGGTAAGGCATTCGCTGTACAAGATGAACAAAATGGGTGATAAACAGCATCCTTGTCGAACTCCTCTTCCAATCTTCACACTTCTTGTCTCCCCTCTGTCCAGTCGCAACTTTCTGATCCATGTGCAATTTACTAATCTATCTTCTTTCACACCAATCAATACCTGTTTCCTTTAGGATCTGCATTAATTTGGTCCAATTTACATAGTCAAATGCCTACTGCCAGTCTATAAAGCATCACACAGTTCATCTATCTCCAAAGTTCGTTCTGCTATAATTCTCATCATCCCAATTGCATCCCTGGTTCCTTTTCCTTTTCTAAATCCAAACTGATCCTCTCCAAGTATATCCTCTATTTCCTTTCAATTCTTCTTTTAAGTATCTATTACCTTTGCTGTATGTGCAATAAGATTTACTGTGTGATGGTCGCTGCATTTTGTAGCTTTTGTCTTTTTCTTTAAGGCAGTCATTGTCACTTCTGTAAAGTCCTTGGGCCACTCCCCAGTTTCATATATGGTGTTTATTAGTTTTGTCAGTGTTTTCAAACAACCTTCTCCCAGTAACTTAAGCACATCTCCAGGTACATAATCATCTCCTGTAGCCTTTCCATTCCTAATGTCCTTGATAGCTTTTTCCACCTCGCTTTGTAAAATACATGGTCCTTTCTTGTCTTTATCTACTTCCTCTTCCGGTTCCACTTCCAAGGTTTCTGGCCGATTAGGTCGATCACATAGTTCTGTAATATAATTTTCCCAAATTTTCAGCACTTGCCTCTGATCTACTATTCTATTGCCCTGGGAGTCTCGATGCCAATATTTTGAATCCCATGGTTTTATTTCCATCCTAGTTCTTTTGTCTTCATGTACATCAAATCATAAAGTCTTGTCCTTTGAAATTCTATAATCTCATTACATATCTTCTCAAGATATTCCTTTTTGGCCCTGTCCGTGGCTCTTTTCAATTCATTCCTCAGTCTCCTGTATTTCCTCCTGCCTTCTTCATTGTTTACATTCTTCCATTTCCTTCGCTCCTCCATTTTATTCATCATCTCCTGTGTAACCCATGGTTTTATTGCTATCTTCTCAACTTTACCAACCAATTCGCTAATAGTATCTAACATGCATTCTTTTATATTGTTCCACTGCACTTCAGCATTTCCACTTTCACTTTCACTTGCAGTGAGTTTCTCTTCTAGGGTCTCCTGCACACTTTGTCTGTGAGCATATAACTTCTCCAAATCCCATCTAGCTCTGCGCTTTTGGAATCTTATAATATTCTTCAACCTGGTTTGAAACTTGGCAACCAGTAAGTTGTCGTCAGAGTCAATATCTGCCCCAGACAGCATCTTCACATCCTTCACACTGTTTCTGAATCGATGTTTCACAAGGATGTAGTCCAGCTGATGCCGCCTCCAATCCCCAGGTGCCTTTAATTTATTTATACCATAAAATTAAGAGTTTTATTCTAAAACAGTGTTTTTACAGCAAACACTTAAAAGATAAATTATATGACTTGTTCAAAAGAATTAAATCAATGCCATTTTTCCAGTAATTTATAATCTTATATTTTTCAGCATAACAATGAACAAAGGCACAAAATATGTATAATGAAATGTTTATAGATATGTTTGTAGAATGTCGCCCACATAAATTTCAACTATCAATGTAATTATCTCTTTCTTTTCTATTTCTCTGCCCTAATTAATTTACATGTTTTTCAAAGACATATCATATTCAAAACTTCACAACCCTAAAATATACTGTATCATAAGTACACTGTATATATACACTGGCTGTATGGATGTTGTTCCCATCTCACAAATTTGTGCAGAGAATCCAGCGTTAAAACTACAGAGACTTACAAAGTATGCTGATAGGGCCACATGCTGTTTTACATAAATGAATGAAAAACAGACATATAGAGTGGGACAAAATCTTACTTATTATTATATGTAGTGGTGTTTCACTGACACATAGGTCACCAAGGATTTTGTAAAATGCACTCTATATTTTTCTGCAGCTATCATTGTAAAGAGAACAGAGGTGAATTTAATTTCATAAAGAATTTTGTAAAATGCACTCTATATTTTTCTGCAGCTATCATTGTAAAGAGAACAGAAGTGAATTTAATTACATACTATATTGAACAAGATCACTCAAGATCACAAGAGAAAAATACCAAATTGCAATTTATTGTGGCATGCCACCTAAAAGCCAAAATATCTTGAGTCAGAGCAGACATGTATTGCCAGACAACGGCTTGTTAAAACATGTGGCCGGGACAACACGCTGGAAGAGACCATTGATGAGCAACATTCAGTAAACACTGCCTAAAAGCCGGAATAGTGGAGCCAGACAGAGAGTTATCAATTTTGCTAGGCAACTGTTATAGCATGTTTCCGAGACAGCGCATATATAACAGACCATTACCATGGAAGTGAAAGCTAGAACTATTTTAGTTCCCATGGCAATGAATAGATTAGCTACTGGTGCACAGACCAAGTGAAACAGAATCCCTAAAGAAGGCGTCTTCTAATCTGTCTGACTGTAGAATATAACAGACAAAACAGAACAGAGGAGAATTTTGAAGAGGTTAGAACAGAGCGTAGACCAGAACAGAGGTCGAAGAGCAGAGCTGGGAAAAGAGGAAACCAGCAGTGCTAAGGACTAATAGCAAAGACACGACACATAGAACAGTGGTGGAAGAGGAAATGGCCGTTGAAGACAGAACCCGAGAGACAATAAATTAGTCAGGTTGCATTGTCTGGAAGACGGTGTTTCAGAGTGATTGTAATTGTAATTCAAAACAACTTATCCAGTAAACAGATTCGTCTAATCCAGAACCCAGAAATTTCTTGTCGGGTTACCAGGATGTGACATTATTATGAAGTTTGATAGTTGATTAATGAATTGCACTTCTTCAAGTAATGATGTTAATTTGTCCATCAAAATGTTAGAATACTTTAAGCCATTCAATCTGTCACCAACAAAGTGGGGATCATTATTTTTTCCCCTAAAATACCTTATTAATTTACTCATGGAACTGAGCCCTTCTAGAGGAGCTGCCAATTCTGCAGCTACTCAAGAATTTCCCAGCATTTTATGGAACCCGAAGGTTCATTACCATGTTCACAAGAGACCTCCACTGGTCCCTATCCTGAGCCAGATCAATCCAATCAACACCATCTATCAATACTATCTCTCTAAAATCCATTTTAGTACTGTCCACCCACCTACGCCTTGGTCTTCCCAGTGGTCTGTTTCCTTCTGGCGTTCCCACCAATATCCTATATGCATTCCTCTTCTCCCCCATTCAAACTACATGCCCTGCCCACCTCATCCTCCTTGACGAGAAGACAAAAGGTTCTGGACTTAATGGTAGCATGCATTACCCGAGTTCAGTTTCCTCTTAATTTCCTCCTGAATCAGGTTTTGATCTGTTATCGCTGTTCCCAAATATCTGAACTGTACCATATTTTCAGAACATCTGTTACCTATCTACATGTCATGATATTGCCCTGCTTTCTTGAAGTCTATGAACAGCTGATGTCCTGTCTCATTGTACTCCAATATTTTCTCAAATATCTGACGAATGCAAAAGATCTTATCTGTTGTTGATCTGTTACGTCAAACTTCTAAATTACCATACTACATATTTGCTGACCACTGACACTAATGCTCTACTTGTATTCAGAACAAACTCTCCCTTGCCCAATGGTGCATATTGTATAAATTAACACTCTGATCAGTAAATGTCGCTTCATCAGAAAACAGCACTGTAGCAAAGAAAGAACTGTTAGCATGTACAGCTTTTTGCACCCACTGGTAATATTTGAGTCAATTAAGAGAATCTGTGCATTGTAATTCTTGATAAAGACTGATGTGATTATGGACTGAATCTATGGTTATACAAAATCCAGAACACACTTCTACTTATTCCAGATACACATTTAATATCCACAGAGCTAATACGGGAATTATTGGCTCTCGAAGCCACAACAGCTATTGCATTTTCTCTCTTACATCACTCACTTTTACAAATAGCTAAATTTTCCATTGTTCTCAGTTTTCAAACGTTTAACATGAAGGATGACAATGAGCAGGACATAATTCAGCATGCAGCTATGCAGCTCTTGCTGAATTTCATTTAGCTTCCCCATAAATAAGGATCATATTAGCTTCATTTTCAATACTGAACACCATATATAATGAACGGATTGATACTAATTACATATATTCCTCTTCTGACATGAATTTACCATAGTTTGAAAGAGAGTGAACAAGATTACCTCATACACTATGATATGTCACTGAATTCATCTGTTTTCTCTATGGTCCTAGCTGGCTATGAAAATGTATAGTGCCATTTACAAAACCCAAGGTGACCTCCATACCTCTGAAGTGCCTCTATGTACACTGTTACTTTCGCCTTATGTGCTCTTCGATACTATACAAGGTTTTGTCAGAAACCTTTCCGACAACACACAAAAATATAGTTAAAAAAACTGAGTTCCATCGGAACCTCCAGAAATTATTCAAAATCATACAACTGTTTATTCCTTCATGTACGATGGTAAGTCAAATGAAAACTGTCCATTTTTTTAAATTCAATTTACTGAACGAAAGCAGTACACAACTATATCATTCTTCTATATAGTCTCCATTTCATTCAATACAGGCCCTCCAGCATTTACAAAGTGTATGGATTCCTCTAGAAAAAAAAAATTTGTGGTTTTCTGTCCAACCACTCAAGCACCGCCTGCTGTACCTCTTCATCAGAACGGAACGTCTTTCCTCCCGTTGCCTCTCTGAGTGGCCCAGACATGTGGTAATCACTTGGGGCTAGGTCTGGTGAGTATGGCGGATGTGGAAGACACTCAAAGTGCAAGTCTTGGATTGCTGCACCAACAGTATGGGGGCGAGCATTGTCATGATGCAAAAGGACACCTCTAGTCCACATTGCTTTGATCTGGTTGCAGGTCGAAGATGATTCTTCAAGCGATCTGAATATGAGGCACTGGTGATAGTGTTCCCCTGAGGCATGTAGTGCTCCAAAAGTAAGCCTAGTTCATCCCAAAAGAGTCAGCATAATCTTCCTTGCACATGGCTGCGTCTGGAACTTCTTGGGTTTTGATGATAAGGAATGATGCCATTCCTTGCTCATTCTCTTTGTTTCTCGTTGGCGGTAGTGCAACCAAGTTTCTTCGCCAGTAACGATTCTTGAAAGGAAGGAATCACCTTCTGCTTCAAGGTGTCGCAGAAGTTCTTCAGAGTTATGAACACGTTGTCATTTCAATTCTGGAGTCAGCTGCTGTGGCACCCACCTTGTAGAAACTTTGTGAAACTTGAGCACATCATGAATAACAGGGTGTGCAGATCTGTGGCTCATGTTAAGAATTTCAACTATTTCATCCACTGACAATCGGCGATTCTCCATCACTAGGGCTTCAACTGCTGCAATAGACTCAGGAGTCATAACTCTGTGCACCTGACCCGGGGAGGAGCGTCTGCCACATACATCACACAATTTCTGAATTTCCTATTCCACTTATACACTTGCTGCTTTGAACCTTCATCCATTGATGAACTTCAATCGGTTTCACACATTCACTGATCAAAAAACGAATTACAGAATGTTTTTCTTCTTTTGTGCATGTACATAGTGGAGCAGCCATCTTCAAACCGGCACTGATAGTGTTCTGTTTGTCTGCTTTATACTGCAACCTACAGGTTAATCTTTATAGCATTGGTAACATGTCTGCCAACTTACAGGACAATGGCCTGATATTTCAAATTTCTATCTCAGTACAGCAGTTACAGTATAATAACGAAATCTGTCTCTGGTTGTAGTGATTATATCGTGTGCACATTAGCAACTGGTGAACATCTACAGCATTCTTTATGCTAAATTTTCAGAAGTGACTCATAGTACAAATGAAATAAACATTTCCTTAAGGTTATATACTGTTTCCATCTGGAAGCCAGAATATATGTATGGATGGCAAATATATGGGCAGATTTGATATTTGAGAATTTTCACTTTAGAAAATATATTTTGAGACCCTACAACATACGTTATGTTCACATTTGGATTTCTTATGTCAGTAACTATGATAATTTCTGTCTTCTCAGATGTGACACTGTACTGTCTGGTGCATGTGTACTGACATTTCAGAGGAACATGCTGCCTCCATCTCTGGTTTTCTACCCTGAAGCTCAAGTCAGCATGTTCCTCCAACACAGTGGTAAACATCTACATGTTGTCACATTCCACATGACAGTAGTCTTCCTGTTGTAAATATATTTCACTAGATAATAATGTTATAAAGAAAGCAATATACAGGACTACTAAAGATTTAAATGTAACAACCAAGACATGACCAACAAAAGACTCAATGAGCATGTATGGTCCGCTCACCCAAGAAATGAACATACTTGAGTAATATTTAATATGCTGCCTACTGACAGCAGCATGCTGTTGCGTTATAAATGAATTCCGCAGTATTTTGTGCAGCACTGCAACACGTCTCATTGTGGGCTCAGCATACATGCTTGTTTCCGTTTGTGTACCATTACAGCTATCAGCCTTCATTGGGACTATCTGCAGACCATAGTCTCTGGATTACTGCATACCTATAAGCAAATAAACAATAACAGGGCATGTATGATCTCAAAATGTCATAGCACTGACTATGTGAATACCATATTCTAGGATGAGACACACTGTAGTCTGGTAGATACCAACAAATTAGAGCAGCTGGCTATCTCCATCTTCAGAACAGACAGTACCCTGAAGATGGAGGAAACACAATTCTCTGCAAAAGTGGTAAAAATATAAGATCACATGGCATCACATTCCTGAAGACAGTAATTATTTTGTAATAGTGTAATCCACCTCATATGGGTTAGAAAATAAAACACAGATTTTTTAAATATGTTTCTTAACCTTTAAGAGATGGCCATTTAAATTCCGGTAGTGGCCGCAGGCCTCAATAAATTTAAATGCCCGCCATTGTAGAATAATAAAAATTGTAAGCATATTACTGAAAATGCCGTGATTTCTACAATTTTTGTGATAAAGGAACGAAATAAACGCTGCTTTTATCTAGAAAGGATATAGAATCAGTTATTGTAATTTACCGATTTTAAAATCCCTAAAAATTTTTACACTGATGCCAAAAAAATTTTTTCCCCTCAATTTCAAATGTCTGTGCACAAAAATGCATACAGTTCCTGCACAAAACGTTTCTCCAGTCTAAATGCCTGTTGCTGACATCATTTTCTAACTATGGCTTATGTGGCAACAGGGGCAGATGTTTATGCTTGCGTTCCTCATTCTCCAGTATGTAGGTTCCTTTCGGTATGCACGAGTGTGGGCGATGTCTAATCGTTCACAGAAACATTGACTGTGTATTATCTTGTATAGCCACACAAGAGTACTCTGTTCTGAAATATAGCCCAGCAGTGTCAGAACGTTCAAGGCTAGCACTGTGTTCATTTGTCCACCATGGCCTCGTATTTGGAAGACGTTCAAATTGAGAATCAGCTTATAAATGACACTGATTCAGACTGTTGTACCCATGACTCTGAGAGTGGCGAGGAAGAAAGTGAATCAGAAATTGAAGTCGACGAAGACCCATCATCTTCGCTGGCAACCTGGGGACCACCACACCAGCATGGCAGGAGGGGTGTGAATAATTATTCCGGTGGAGCTGTGGGGTTAAATACCAATGAAGCTCCACACGTAAGTAAGGATTCCACCCCTTTCTGCGTTTTCATGCTCTACTTCGCAGGGATTATCCATCTGCTGGTGGAAGAGACGAATAGGTACTACCACCAGCACGTAGACAGATTTCAAGATGGACCTTCTCCGCGGCCTGACGTGACCGATTCCGAGATGTTTCTGTTTCTAGGAATAATCATTCAAATGGTACATGACATTAGAGTCAGACTGAAGGACTACTGGTAGACTGTAGAACAATTTGCCATGCCTTTCTACTCTAACACAATGAAAAGCGACCGTTTTCTACACATTCTTCGTTTTCTTCACTTTGCAGACAACAATACAGAAACTGACAGGAATTCCGACAGTAATGACCGACTATGGAAAATTCGGACCATCTTCAACACTCTCAATGACGCATGTAAAAAATATTATAACCCTTCCGAACATTTGGCCATAGACGAGATAATTGTTAAATTCAAAGGTTGGGTGGTTTTTAGGCAGTACATTCCTAAGAAACAAATTGTATCAGAATCAAAATCTTCAAAATTTGTGACACCGCTGGGTATACTTATGACATGCAAGTTTGCCTAGGAAAAGACAGGACACGTGCCAGCCAAGACGTGACAGCGACACATGCTACAGTTAGGGACCTATGCAGACGTATTGAGGGAGCAGGTCACAAACTGTACATGGACAATTTCTTTTCGTCACCAGACTTGTTTGACGAACTGATGACAAAGGATATAACATGCTGTGGGACAGTCTGACCTAATCGGAAGGGCTTGCCTGACGAATTTCGATGAAGACAATTTCGACTGAAGAAAGGTGACATTCGTATTAGGGTGAGACAGAACTTGATGGCACTAGTTTGGAAGGACAAACGTGACATTCATATGTTGGAGAACATGCACTGTCCTCCAGCAGAAGGCAGTTTCTGTGATGAGCACAGAAATTCCACCAAGCCAGCAATTGTTGCTGACTACAAGAAGCACATGGGTTATGTCGACAAAGCGGACAGAATGGCAAACAGTTATAGCATCAGTCGTCAAGCCTGGAAATGGACAAATAAATTATTTTCCCATCTCCTGAATCTGACAATTCTGAACAGTTTCATCCTGTTGTCATCCTGTGACGCGAAATTATCACACAGAGAATTTCATCTTGCCCTTGTGCGGAACATGGTGGAACATGCTGCAAGGGGTCCACCTCACCCTCAACGGTCCAGGGGTCGACCTCCTGCTGTGTCATCGGCGACATCTCAATTAGAGGAGGCAAGTCGATATCACTGGCTGACTTCCTCTAATACGAGATTGAGATGTCATTTGTGCTTTTCGCGTGGCAAACGAAGTAACATCCGGACAAAGTGTGTGAAGTGCGACGTTGGACTCTGCATTTCCGGATGTTTCCAACAGTTCCACATGAAGGCAACATTCAGTTAGATGACGCAGGAGGGAAGACAGTCTACTTATAAAGCTGGTGTCCAAAAATAGTGTAAGTAGAACAAGAATTTCTATCTTAAAATAAGATTTTAAAACACTATGCACAAGCATGGATTGTGGGTACCCATACGGTGATGCATGGCCACTCGGCTGTACTTTAAATGATGCTGTATGGTGACATTAGGCTCTTAAAGGTTAATTAACTGAAAGTGAGGTCTGTACAAATATCAGAACAGCTGGAACATCAGGGTTCGATTTCTGCCAGGAGATGATATTTTTCTCTATGCCTAAGACATGCTCTGGGGACATCCCTCCACCTATCCAATCGGTACCACAAGGCTGTTTCCCCCAAAACAAACCACTTAAGTGTCAAACTGAATTCCCACCAACATCTACTGGGCGTTTATGAACATGTGGAAATAAACCTCCACTATCCATGTCTTCATGGCATCTTCAATTAAGCACATGGATATCTTTATCTCTATGTTTATAATGTATTGTTCCAGACTACTAATCTTGTACCGTTAATGCCAAGTTTAGGTAATGTAACTTATAATCCCTGAAGAAACATAAGTATGCTCAAAACTACTGGAACAAAGGAAACAAGCCAAACTGCATTGATTGCTGGGTCCAAGCAAAATAAATGGGGATAATTTGATCAATACAAGACAGGAAGCCAACAGGCATTTCATTAATAAAAAGATGGAATACCTGAAAGACAAAATTAATAAGCTTGCAATTAACAGTGAGAACAAGAAAATTAATACAAACCAGTATAGAAGACTGTATGAATTTAAGAAGACTTCTCAACCTAGAAACAACTTAGTAAAGGATGAGAATGGTGATCTGCTTGCAGATTCTCACAACATTTGAACAGGTAGAAGAACTACTTCTCTCAGTTACTGTATGAACATAGGGTCAGTGATGTTAGGCAGATAGGAATACATACAGCTGAACCATTAGTACCTGGTCCTTGTCATTTTGAGGTTTAAACTGCTATTGCAAAGTTGAAAAAGTATAAATCGCCAGGTGGTGATCACATTCCAGTAGAATCGATTCAAGCAAGTGGTTAAACATTACAGCCTGAGTTCCATAAATTCATTAATTCGATTTGGAATAAGGAAGAATTGCCTGACCAGATCTCTCATATGCTACTTCTTCATAAGCTTAGTGTTTTTGGACTTTCTGGTGATCATGTAAACTGGATTGGCAGCTGGAACTCTTCTTTTGCCTTCTGAAGTACTCTCCAACGTTCCTCAAGATCTGTTCTGGGACCCTTGCTTTTTACTGTGTTTGTTAATTGCTTACATGATGCCTGTGCTTTAGAGCAGTTAAAATTGCACTGCAAGAAGAGAGTTTAAAACACATCTACATTGTCAGATGCAGAGCTATCAGAGATTCTTCAAGAGGCACCTTGACAAAAAAAAAAATATGCATAGGAAATGGACGTGAGGTGGTTGTACACACAAAGTTTCTGCATTATTTCTGAAAGCGCTTCATTTAAAAGCTCAATAGGATTAAATAATGTGCTTGAGAATGTGACCAAACAATTTTGATACCTTCCTGGGCTTTATCACTCAGTTTTACACAAGATGCTACACCTGCTCAAATAAAACTGGAACTAATTACGTCATATCCAACTGCGGAAAGTTACAAAAGTCAGCTGTATTCTGTATTTGTATGTGCACTGGAAACATGTACTGTATTTGTATTATGCCATGTTCTACATCGTTAACTTAAACCCATGAAGGGTCGGTCTATGGAATGTAAATAAATTCAGTTCTATCTTATTCTATTCCACTCAGCATTCAGGAACCAGGGTAGTGCGGTTGGTATAGCAACTGGTTACGGGCTGGGCGACTGAGCATTCTATTGAGTCCCAGTGGGATCAAAAATTTTCTCTTGTCCACGTTACCCAGACCAGCTCTGGGGTCCACAAAACTTCCTATCCAATGGTTACCGAGACCCCTTTACCTGGGGGTAAAGCGGCTGGGTAGTGAACCTGACCAATCACCTCCAACTAGTGCCGAGGTCAACAAAATGTGGATCTATACATCCACTTCCCATATGCCTTCATAGCATAATGCTTAATTAGTTAAGCAGAGACAACTTTACCTTTATACTCAGTATCCTTCTACCAAGAGGTTCTCTTGGATACTGGAGAAAAAATGGGAGTACAATGAGTAAGTATTATATCAGCTAGTCATAGACTTCAAGAAAGCCTATGATTCAGTAATGAGGGAAGTATTGTACAATATTTTGACAGAGTTTGGGGTACCTATGACAGTAGTTAGACTGATTAAAATGTGTTTAAGTTGGTATAGGTAAACATTTGTCTGATAATCTCCATTTCCAGAATTATCTAAAACAAGGAGATGCTTCATCGTCACTCCTTTTCAACTTTGCTTTAGAATATGCCATTAGGAAGGTCGAGGAAAACCAGGGGGGACTGAAATTAAATGGGACACATCAGCTGTTGGTCTATGACGATGATGTGAAAGTACTGAGAGATAATATAGATAGCATACAAAAACACAAACTTTGACTGACGCTACTTAGGAGGTTGGTCTAGAAGTAAACACAGAGAAAACTAAGTATATGTTGATACCTAGTCACCAGGATGCAGAGCAAATTCATAACATAAAAATAGGTAACAGATGTTTTCAAAATGTGGCACAGTTCAGATATTTGGGAACAATGATAACAAATCAAAACCTGATTCAGGATGAAATTAAGAGGAGACTGAAATCTGGTAATGCTTGCTACCATTCAGTCCAGAAGCTTCTGTCTTCTCGTCTGCTGCCTAAGAGCATAAAAATTAGAATACAAAAACTATAATTTTGAATGTGATTCTGTATGGGTGTGAAACCTGATCTGACTTTAAGGGAGAAACACAGACTTTGAGTATTTGAGATCAGGGTGCTGACGAGAATATTTGGACCAAAGAGAGATGAAGTGACAGAAGGCTGGAGAAAACTGCAAAATGAGGAGCTTTATAACTTGTACTCTTCTCCAAGTATAATTAGAATGGTCAAGTTAAGGGGGATGAGATGGGCAGGACAGGTAACACAAATGGGGGAGAGGATAGGATATAGGTTACTGGTGTGAAAGCTGAAAGGAAGGAGACCACTGGGAAGACCAAGACATTGGTGGGTGCACAATATTAAAATGGGTCTTAGAGACAGGCTGGGATGGTATTGATTGGATTAAACTGACTCAGGACAGGGGCCAGTGGAGGGCTCTTGTGAACACTGTAATGAACCTCTGGGTTTATTAAATGCTGGGAAGTTCTTGAGTACCTGCACAATAGGTGAACTTCTCAAGAAGGGCTCAGCTCCATGAGTGATGAGTTTCTGTTGCTCATGGGACCTTGATAGATATGATACAATTCAAGGAACATTAAGTTCAGAAATTTCTGCACTTCCTGGCATATGTGCTGGAAGCAACAATTCTCAAAATGAGGGAAACGATATGAAACATCAATCCAGGCATTACTTTGTAAACAAAGACCCAAAACCTCGATAAAACAGAATGATACCCTACGCTCAAAATGTTTGTAATGGAAACAACCTTACTGATTAGGCTAGTCTAGTAATAATGTCATACACTTGTATTCAGGAGTTACTTGGTTTGAAACGCACGCACGACACCTGCTATCCAATCTGAAATTTACATGGTTTTTCTCAGTCCTTACAAGTAAATGCCGGGATAGTATCTCAATTAGGCCACAACTACTTTCTCTCGAATCCCTTCCAATCATTATTCATCTACCATCCCACCATTCTGTGCTGTATAGTCTCATTAACTTAAAATAAGTTCTATATTTATCATCGCTCCTTTGAATTATATTTGTAATAGGTCAATTTCATCTGGTTCATTCCCTACATGATTAAAATATTCTGTGGTTAAGTCACTATTTAAAAAAGGTGACAATAAAGATATAAAAAATTAAAGGCCTATATCATTACTAACTTCTTTTTCTAAAACTTTTGAAAAGATGATATACATAAGACTTTCTAAACATGTAATAAATAATGCTATATTATCTGGTGAACAGTTTGGGTTTAGAAGCAATTCCTCAACAGGAAAGGCAAAGTTTAAACTTCTAAATTATATTTTACAGGCCTTAAATAATAAGGAACTTGTGGGAGGTATTTTTTGTGACTTTGAGAAAGCCTTTAATTGTGTTAATCACGACTTATTAATGAAGAAATTGAAATTCTATGGAATTGTAGGCAATGCATACTCTAATCAAATCATATGACAGTGATAGGTATCAGCGAGTCCTCACTGATGATAAATTAACACATTCTTATACTTCTTCAGAATGGGGGAAGATTAAACATGGAGTGCCCCAGGGATCTATACTTGGACCAATGCTTTTTCTTTTATACATAAATGACCTAGCTGAAGTAGTTAATTATAACTCTAAGCCAGTCATGTTTGCTGATGATACCAGCATTATTATCAGTATTCATAATTTAGTAAATTTTAAAAAAGATATTATTTCCTCTTTCAGACAGTTGAATGAATGGTTTAATATCAATTTGTTGTCATTAAATTATAACAAAACTCAGTATATACAATTTAGAACCACTAAGAGCCAAACAATTCAATTAGATATCAGTTATAATAATAAATATATTATTAACAATATAAATACTCGGTTTTTAGGTATTACTGTCAACAGCTCCTTGTCATGGAAGCATCATGTTGATGGACTTATGGTTAAATTAAGCAAAGCATGTTATGCTATTAGATCTTTAGGACCCTTTTTGTCACATAAATCACTAAGGATGATTTACTTTTCTTATTTTCATGCAGTTATGTCATATGGTACAATCTTCTGGGGGAATTCCCCTTATAGTATCAATATATTTAAACTACAAGAAAGGTCATAAGAATTATTACAAATTCCAGTAACAGGGATTCCTGTAGGGAGTTGTTTGAGAAACTAGATATATTACCGTTTTATACTCAGTATATATTTTCATTACTAATTTTTGTAATTGATAATATCTCCACATTTAAAACAAATTCAGAGTTATATCATATCAACACCAGAGGTAAAAATAATTTTTACCCTTCACAACCAAGGTTGTCTGTCTATAAAAATGGTGTTTATTATATAGGTATAAAGGCATTTAATCACTTACCTCCTTGCATAAAAAATTGTCTGATAATAAGAATCAATTTAAAAATACTCTAAAAAACTACCTTATATTGAATAATTTTTATTCAATGAAGAATTTTTATAGTAATTACTAATTTTAATGTGAATTTTTAAGGTTTTATGTATCATAGGTGCTTTATTCTGGCATAAATATGTTATCATCTACCTTTTGGTATGACGATTTTTTACAATATTAAATTTAAGATGTTATGTTTAATGTTAAAGTAGGAAGATAAACAGTTTGGTTTATTGTTTGACCTGACCTATGCTTATTTTCATAGCATGTGTATTTTAGTTACTTGTCTGTGATTGGTTCTACATCTGTCAGGCGTATTTGTAGCCTAGATTGGATTGATGGAATTTTACAATGGAATAAATAAATCAATTACTGCAACTGTCACAAAAAACACTACAAAAACAAACTTCTTTTTTAATGCTAGTAGGATGAGACTAAGTCCCTTGTACTGCGGCCACTTCTGGCCTATTGTACCAGCCCTAGATGATAGGTGAGGGTGATTGTGGAGCAATTGGTGGAGTGAAGATTGGCAGGGGAAACCGAAGTACTTGAAGAAAACCTGTCCTGGCGCCACTTTGTCCACCACAAAACCCACTTGACCAGACCAGTGTTCGAACCTGGGCCACTGTGGTGGGAAGCCAGCGACTAACTGCTTGAGCTATGGCACAGCCCAAAACAAACCTTACTGAAAACTGTCAAAAGTTCAACATAACCTTTGTTATGCTCTGAGCTGTCCTCATCATTTCTCGAGATTTTATGACAGCATGCACTAAAATGGTTAGTTCAACCATTCTTGTATCTTCAGCAGTTCTTAAGAATAAACTAACTGCAGATTCTTAATTTTCTGTTTAACTGTTCTAAGTCAAGATGTTCCTATTCAAGCCACAATTCTGAACAGTGCAGCTTCTTTCACTAGTTTTTTTCTACACTGTACAGTACATATATTCCACAAACATTCATGGTTTCTGCACACTTCCACAACCAGGACTGTAATTTCTTTACCCCATTTTGTCAGCATGTTTGGGCAAGCTGGTATTCTTGAAAAATCTTTTAAATGCATAACTGAAATGCAAAACATTCTCTAGATTGGAAGGAATTCATGCATTGTCATAGGTCTAGTACAGAGACTAATCAAAAACCGGTACCTGCTTCGTTACTGGAGTGCGGTTATGTTACGGTATACATGTGTCGAGCAACTTGACACTAGAAACCCATTCCAGTACCTTGTCATTGCACCAAAACTATGTAAACAAGGCTTTAATTTACAACAATGCAAGACATGTGAAACATATGGGGATGTAAACAGAAAGCAATGCAATTTCGTAAACCTGTCAGACAAGTCTACCTGGTGACCTGCAGTGCTACATTCACCCCTTTAGTGGTTTGATCTATTTTTGACAAACTTTATTTTATGCACAGGCTGAAAAATGAAACAAACAACTGATCTAACCTACCTAAGTCTTCGGCTGTAAATGATCAGTTATAACACAAACAGTATCGTATATTGAAGTGCTTTCAGAGCCGAAAGAGTATAGTTACACATTACATTTGCTAACACTGACACCATCACAATTTAAAACGGATTTAAAACTTTACTCTTTTATCCTCTTCTGTGCAACATGTAGATCAGATTAAGACCGATCCAGACAATCACTTTGGCCACGTTGTTCAGTCTGACCTTTAATGCACTAACTAATTAAAGTACTAACTCGTGCACAGCAGCACACAAAGATGGATCACATCACATGTATCACCTATAAGTACAAGTAATTTGTTTACGAAATTATGTACGAGCCCAAATGCGATGCAGGACACCTTCAGAAGTAATCTAATCTAGCTGCACGAACTCAACAACAAACTTCCAATTTTTGCTTTGTGCCCACCATGGCCACCGTACAAGTTCTTTGCAGCGTTACTAGGCAAGAAATAACAGAAAGAAGGCCCCCTTTTATGGCTGGTTTCTTTTGTTTTGCATTTTCCACAGTGCAAACATGGCACAGATCGCACAGATAAAGCGTTCTGACGATGGTGTATAACAGTCAGAATTAGTGGGTTTTTGGACTTTGTCCATCGTCCGGTATTCTAATCTATTACGACCAAATATGATGACGATCGAAGAGGATTCGTCGGAAGAGATCGACAAAGGGCAGATATAACGGGAAGTGGAATATTCTGGCAGGTATTGTATCTATGATATTCCTGTATCACATTATAGGCCTATATAGTTAATATAAATCGTATATCGATATCCACTGTACACAGATGTCCTACTGTGGGAAGAAATGAGTGCTGTATGCCCATACACTGTTCACAAGTTTTAAAATCAGTCTTCACATGCCCCTTTATCTGTGGGGATCGGTGAGGATTGCATGAATATATCAGTCTCTAGTTTACTATTTTGCACTCCTTATGCGCCGCCAGGATATTTTTAAAGGGGACGGAAGGGAGCAGGCAGTTTTACAAGGGGCGTCAGCCAGGAAATTTGGTTAGAAACTTACGTTCGAACCATTTAATACTGAAAGAAGAAAGCAGTGTTCTGGGATTTGACACCGTGTATATGTGGTGTCAACCGACGTTTCGGAGGAACGTATCGCCTTCTACCCTGAATTAACGATAGTTAACTTCAAATGACGCATTGCAAGGAGCACCGCCGTGAAGCATTGCCCGAATTCAGTCTCCTCTTAATTTCCTCCAGAATCTGGTTTTGATTTGTTATAGTCATTCCCAAATATCAGAACTGTGCCACATTTTCAAAGGATCTATTAGCTATTTTTATGTCATGATTTTGCCCTGCTTTCTGGTTACAAGACAGCAACATATACTTAGTTTTCTCTATGTTTACTTCTAGATCGACTTCCGTACTAGCATCAATTAAAATTTCTCTGTTTTTCTTTATGGTATCTACATTATCACCCAGCAGATTCACATCATCAGCATAGACCAGTAGCTGATGTGTCCCTTTTCATTGCAGCCCTACGTGCTTTTCCTGGACCTTCGTAATGGCATATTCTGAAGCAAAGTTGAAAAGCAGTGGCAATAGAGCATCTCCTTGATTTAGACCATTCTTGATGGGAAAACTATTAGACAATTATTTAGCTATATGGACTTTATGATACGTTTCATATAAACACATTTTAATCAGCCTGATTAGTTTCATTGGTACCCCAAACTCTATGAGAATATTGTACAATACTTCCCTCATAACTGAATCATAGGCTTTTTTTTTAAGTCTACGAATAGCTGATATACTGTCTCATTGTACTCACATTTTTTTCCCCAGGATCTGTCAAATGCTAAAGATCTGATCAGTAGTTGATCTGTTATGTCGAAACCCACACTGATGATCCCAATAATTTCATCTGTATATGGACTTAAACTTGAGAGAAGAATGCTGGAAAAAATTTTGTTTGAAACTGATAGCCATGATATCCCATGATAAGTGCTAGTCAGTTTTATCACCCTTCTTGTGAATTGGTACAATAATAGACTCCTTCCACTGATCAGGCAATTCTTCCTTATTCCAAATAGAATTAACTTATTGATCTAAGAATGTAATATTTCACCTTGTGTTTGAATCAGTTCTGTCAGAATCTGATCACTACCTGGTGATTTATACCTTTTCAAATTTACAATAGCAGTTTCAGCCTCAAAGGACTAGGATCAGGCACTAATGACTCAGCTCTGTATCATTGACACTATGTACATTCCATAACGGAGAAGTAGTTCTTCCACCTAAGTGGAATGTTGTGAGAATCTGCAAGTAGATCACAATTCTCATCCTTCCCTAAGTTACTTCTAGGTTGATAACCCCTCTTCAGTCATTTATTCCTGTATACAGGTCTCTAATGTTATTGTTTTTAGTCCATGATTTATTTCACCGTCTTCTAGTGCATACACTTATCTACTTCACTCCTCTCACTCGCACTACATGTTTCGGCACAAAAGTGCCATCCTCAGGTGCTTATTTGCTTAACGTTAAACTAGTTCATTACATGCCTTGTCGTCTTCATATTAAAATAATTAAAATATATATTTATCATATATATTGATAAATGTTAAAAATTAAATATTAAAATATAAAATTGTTCAGGATTTTTCCTACATCGTATTAACTACTAAAGTCACATTTATTGTTTTTACTGTTCATTGCAAGCTCATCAGTTTTGTCTTTCAGATATTCCTTCCTTTTATTCCTGAAATGCCTGCTGGTTTCATGTCTTATATTATCCAGGTTTATTTTTCTTGGATCCTGTAACAATTACAATTTGGCTTGCTTCCTTAGATCTAATAATTCTGAGCATCCTTCATCTAACCATGGCTTATGCTTCTTCAATTCGTAATAACGTAGAATCTCTTTGGCAGAAACTGATTTTCTCTAATAGTTTCCCAAACTCTATTAATATCCACTTCAGTATCTATGTTTTCCAAAGCTGCAAACCTATTTGAGATTTCAATATGATATTGATCCATACCCTCTTACTTACTCATGGAGCTGAGCCCTTCTGGAGGAGCCACAAATTCTGCAGGTACTCAAGAATTTCCCAGCATTTTATGGAACACAAAGGTTCATTACCGTGTTCACAAGAGCCCTGCACTGGTCCCTATCCTGAGCCAGATCAATCCAATCAATACCATCTATCAATACTATCTCTCTAAGATCCATTTTAGTATTGTAAGATTTGAGGCTTTCACGGCGGTGACTATGCAGAAAGCAGTCTTCTGGGATTTGGCACCGTGTATATGTGGTGTTAACCGACGTTTCGGAGGAACGTATCGCCTCCATCTTCAGGGTAGAAGAAAAAGTATAAGAAATCTGCAAGCGACAAGACCGTGAGAATGGTAAAAGCAGACTGGAAATAACACAGCTATGTGTGAGCAGAGAGGGAAGGGGGGGGAAGGGCAAGTATACAAGTGAAAGCAGTGGTGTGGGAGGGGTAGGGGAAGGGAGCTGGGGCAAGCGTGGTTTTGTGTACGGGAGAGAAAAGCAAGGTTAAGGGCTGGGTTCTAAACCCTGAAGATGGAGGCGATACGTTCCTCCGAAACGTCGGTTAACACCACATATACACGGTGCCAAATCCCAGAACACTGCTTTCTGCATTTTAGTATTGTCCACCCACCTACGCCTTGGTCTTCCCATTGGTCTCCTTCCTTCTGGCTTTCCCACCAATATCCTATATGCATTCCTAGTCTCCCACATTCGTGCTACATGCCCTGCCCACCTCATCCTCCTTGACTTGATCATTCTAATTATACTTGGAGAAGAGTACAAGTTATGGAGCTCCTCATTGTGTTATGTTACAGAAATGATCCTTACCCTCTACCTCATTTAATTTCTTGAGTTTAACCTCTCCATATGAACTTTGTGTACTGCTTGTTTGCTCACTGCCAGTCTTTCCCTAACCTTTGCCACCACCAGGTGGTGGTCAGTATCACAGTCTGCTGCCCTGAATGACTGGACGTCAAGTATACTTGAATGCAGTCTCCCTTTTATAAAAAATGGTCACTTTGGTTGTGCATCTTTCCATCAGGCGATGTTCAAGAAAATTTCTGAATGTTACAGTGTGGGAACATCATACTTCTGACCAAGGGTCTCCAAACTACGGCCCGTGGGCCACATCTGGCCCGCGAAAGAATTGTGCAGAAATGTGCCAATTGAACTAATTTTCCAGTGAGTACTGGCAAATGTGATTCCGAGCTTATTGACCTGACATATTATACTGCAGTTCGATGGCTTAGCTGTGGAAAGGTTCTTTTGCGCTTCTATCAGCTCAGGAATGAAATTGATAGATTTCTTACCGAGAAAAACCAGCACGAACCACTTTTATCAGATACCGAGGGGCTTTGGAAATTAGCTTTTTTTGCTGATCTGGTGAATCATATGAACCATTTGAATTTAAAGTGGCAGGGTGAAAATAACTTAATATGTGATTTATTTGCACTTATCAAGGCATTCAGAGCAAAGTTGATACCTCTGGAAAGCCAAGTGAAAAATTGTAACTTTGTTCATATGCTATACTGTGCAGAGTTGCATAAAAAGGGTGAAGCAGAATTTCCTTCCTCATTTGCAAATTTAGTCATTTCAGGTTTGAAAGAACAATTTTGGAAGCGATTTGCTGATTTGGATTCCAGTGCTCAGGAAATTAGATTGTTTCAAAATCCATTTGACTGTGATGCTGCAGATGTCCAAAGTCAAATTCAAATGGAAATTATTGAACTTCATGAAAATTATCATATTAAAGACAAATACAAGGAAGGAAATTTGATCGAATTTTATAAATTTCTGAACTCTGAGCAATTTCCAAATTTAAAGAAATTTGCTTGTAAATTTATCTCCATTTTTGGGACGACATATCTGCGTGAACGAACTTTTTCCAAGATGAAGTACATCAAGTCGAAATACAGGGCAAATTTATCCAATGAACATTTAAAGTCGCTACTTGTGATTAGCGTTTCAAAATTTGAACCCCAATTTAATCAGATTTTAAGAATGCAAAAAGAGTTCCATCATTCACATTAATTGTTTTGTGATCAAAATATGAGCATTTGCTGCTACTGTCTGTTCTCATTAATAGATGATAATGTATTCTCATGTATTTTGTATTTAGTTTATGAAATTCTGTGCTTTCAATAAAACTCATATACCTACAGTTATTAATTTCTCATTTTATCCAGCCTGTTGAAAGTACTGAATTACCTAATGTGGCCCGTGGTTCGAAAAGTTTGGAGACCCCTGCTTTTGACAATAAGATTTCTGGATGTGGCAAAGTTTACTACTTTAACTCCATTATCATTACTAACATCATGTAAACTCTCATTCCCAATTGTTGGTTTGAAAATGTCTTCCCTACCTACTTTGGAACTGAAATTTCCTAACAAAATTTTCATATGATATTTAGGGAATTCATCAAATACATGTTCTAGTTTTTCGTAGAACATGTCCTTAATATTGTGACGCGTTGCCTTACATCCATCACTGCGGCAACTGCTACAATCAGAACGGACATTTCCACGACAATGAATACGTGGAAATTGTGGAGTTCCTGCAGTGACAAATGATAGCAATGAATTGTCATTGAGTAACAACAGATGAGACGAAACACGTTACCGGTGTATTCTATAAGAAGTGTTCCCGTAACAACGGACTGTCTGAACAGTGGTAACAGAACCATGAGGAATGGTGTGTGGTATCCAGTCTGCATAACCCCTATATAAGAAGAGCTTACGACACGTACAGAGCATTGAAGATTGGAGAATTGAGAAGAGACAATCTTGGGATATCTACCGACCCAGAAAAGGTGAAAGCCATGCGAGAATGGCCAACCCCGAAGGATAAACATGAGACTAGAAGCTTTCTGGGCCTATGCACATATTACAGGCAGTTTGTCTGAGGTTTTGCAAATATTGCAAACCGCCAACTAGACTAACAGAAGAGAAACAGGCCTTCCAGTGGACTCCAGAGGTGGAACCCACTTTCCAAACATTAAGGGAGCCCTATGTGCTGCCTATTCTTTCCTACCCAAAGCCAGGAGAGAAGTTCATCATGGACACAGATGCAAGTAACTTCGGGATTGGAGGGACACTCTCTCAAATACAGGATGGACAAGAGCGTGCTATAGCTTACTTCAGCAAGATGCTAAGCAAAGCAGAGAGAAACTACTGTAACCCGACGAGAACTACTTGCCATAGTGAAGACTCTGGAACATTTCCACAATTACCTGTACGGACAACAGTTCCACCTGCGCACAGACCACTCTGTGCTAACCTGGCTAATGAGCTTTAAGAATCTAGAGGGGCAAACCGCACGTTTGATACAGCGCCTACAAGTGTATAACTTCGGCTTGAGCGTTCGCTTGTGGAGGTCGGAGCGGCCCACATTGATGCGATTGATGTCTCTTCAATATTGAGGAGCGAACATACTGTCCATGGTTTGCATCTTAATCCTCGAGGCAAGGACAAGCTGACGCAACTCATTGCAGAGAGCATTAAAGGCAGACACATTCCAGTTGTCATGGGTGTTCAGAATCATTTTTTAGGATAAAGAGTGCAAGTAAAGTTTATCAAGTAAAAGAAATTACAAAAGAAACTAATCTTTCAGACAATAATGTAAGTGAAC
>NW_019735557.1:47725-55247 GCF_002891405.2 Cryptotermes secundus | reverse complement strand
TATCGCTTCTCTTATTTGTTGTTTACAACAAAGATAAATTCAAATTAAATTCTGATGTCTATAACATGAATACTAGACAAAAATATAACTTCCACCTACCCTCATCAACTTTATCAGTATATAAAAAGGAGTCTACTTTACTGGCATAAAAGTGTTCAACAATCTGCCACAAAGTATTAAAAACTTGGGCAATGATACTAAAAAGTTTAAATCAGAGTTAAAGAATTATCTACATGCTCATTCCTTCTACTCTTTAGATGAATACTTCAATGTAAATAGAGAATGATGTAAAATTAAGTTATATTAATTTTTATGCTAAAATTGCCTGTACTTATGTATGTAACCTTTTGACTTATTCTGTATCCAAAGGTACTAACCTACTTAGGATTTATAGAATGTAAATAAATTCATTTCAATTCAATTTACCTCAGAGCATCTCCAAGGGTGGAAACACAACAACATCGATGCTCTTTCAAGGCCACCCTGCCAGTAGTGCAAGCACTGCCTCAAAGTCGAGACAAGTGCAGACTTAAAGCAGATACGAGCTATTGCAACCCTACCCACAGCCAGCTGGGAGCCGGTTGCCCTAAGAAAGGAACAGTTAAATGACCCAGACTCAGGGCCTATTCTACAGGAAGTAGAAACTGGACAACGACCTGAGTGGAAAGATATCGCAGATCAGATTCCTACGTACAAAAGTTACTGGGCTCAGTGGAAATTGCTCACTGTGAGAAACGGCATACTGGAACACAACTGGGAATCTGCCAACGGACGATATCAAGTACCCCACATAATTATTCCTCGAAGCAGGGTGAAGGACGTGCTGACCGAGCTACACAGCGGACCATGAGTAGGCCACTTGGGGGTCAATAAAACCGTAAATAAGGTTTGACAGTGGTACTACTGGCTCCAAGCAAGGAGCAACATCGAAAAATGGTGCCGACATCTGCGCAGCCAGCCATGGCTCACGGACCAGAAACGGGCCAAATGCAACAGTACAATGTCAGGGCCCCGTTCAATAGGATAGCAATTGATGTAGCTGGACCCTTCCCACTGAGCGAACATGGAAACTGATATCTCTTGATTGCAATGGACTATTTCACAAAATGACCGGAAGCCTACTCCTTTTACATCTAACATGACAAAGAGGGAATCCACGGCATTAAAATCCCTAAAAACAAGCAAATACAAATTCTACAAGCTGACAAGGAAACTCCCTGTGGTGTTGAACGAGTCCCCTTGCAACGAGAAGATATCCAGCCTGCTAGAATCAGGGGTGTATGAAATTCTACATTAAGTAACCTACGTCTCAAATTGAGAGGAAGATACGGAAACTCCTTACCAAACGCAAAGCTCTCCTTCCTGCTGCATTAAAACATAAACTGACTCCCTACCACAGCAAACCCCCTCACCCCTATGGACTTCCCAACATACACAAGCCTGACATCCCACTCAGACCAATAGGTTAGCTCTATTGACTCTCCCTGTTATGCACAAGCAGAATTCTTCCATAAAATCCTGAGCCCTCTGGCTGTTCAATACAGGATCCTTCATAAAGAACTCACGTTATGAAATCGATACAGGATATTAGGCTGCTAGACAAAGACTACCTTGTATGTTTTGACATTGTTACTCTATTCTCCAATGTGCCAGTGGATGAGGTCTTACAAATCATAAGAATAGACTCAGTACAGATCTCTCCTTCCCAGAACACTCACCTTTCCAAGTTGAAGGCATGATGGAATTACTGGACATCTGCTTAACAACCATGTGCTTCCTTTTGAGGATAAATTCTGCCCGTAAAAGGGCATGGCAATGCGAACTCTCCATGTCTGGTGGTCAGTAATATATTCATGGAGCATTTTGAAGAAATGGCTGTGGATACAGTTGACGATAAACTCCATAAATGACCCAGGTACGTGGACAACACATTCATGGTATGGCCACATGGACCAGCAAAGTTACAGCAGTTTCTCCAACATATTAACAGCTCTGTGGGAAGTGAATGCTTGCAGAGACAAGCACGTAAAACTATAACAAATGTTCATTCCTTTTAAAATGGATATTACAGACAAGTGGGTAGCATGTCTGAATAATACCAGTGGAGACTCCATTCATAGTGGGCTAGGGTCATTTGTCTGAAGTCGGGTGGAACTCTTGCAGTAGCGGCTAATCGATGCTACTGTTGGCGAAGCTTTTGTTGCAATGGGCTGCAATGAAGCTCTCATTGCAACAAGCTAGCCATGGCAGTGTGCTTCCTAGCAGCAGCCTGGTGATTGTGAGCTGTCTGGCCGGCAAAGCTTTTGCCATATTGGGCTGCCTGATGAGCTCTGGCAGAGTCAGCTGCAGTGCTGGTACTAGTAGAGTTGCTGCTGCAGTGATCTCAGGATGCAAGCATAATCATGACAGATGCTACCAAAGTCAAAGTCACATTGTGACTGATGGCCAGTCAGTCTGTCTGGGGCTCATGACCAGATGTTTCTTCTTATATGAAACTTAACTGTCCTGTCCATGTCGGCCACGTGACCCACCAGCCTCATACAATGCAATGTCATGCTGTGACATGCACGAAAACCAAACTGGCTTGCGTTGAGCAGGCCTCTTACTCCAATATGTTTTTGGAGTAATTTCAGAGTCAGTTTTTCTAATACTTTTCCTGTTGTTGACAGGAGGTTAATCAGATGTAAATTTTGTGGGAATTTCGGGTCTTCACCGGGTTTAGGTAAAGTTATTTCTTTTCCTTCCTTCCAAAAATTTGGAAAATGAGAGAACCAAAGAACATGATTGAATAAATGGGTTAGGTGAACCAATGGTCACCTTGGAAGGTCCCTGAGGCATTCATCTGGGATGCCATCAATTGACACAGCAGGTGCAGAATTTTTTACTACCTCCTCCTATATCCAAAGTACTTACGAAACAGTATCGCCTACTTTCTGAATCTCTTGGTCAATAACACATAGATCAGCACCTCCTTTTCTAACCACAAAAATCAAACTCCATGATTTTAGTCTGCAAGTGAACTATACTGACCGAGCAACCACCGCCTGTTGGCGAAGTTAATGCCAACTTTAGCAGATATAGACTGTCATATGGTCAGCGCAACGAATCCTCACGGCCGTTAATTTCGGTTTTCTAGGCTGAAGCCGCTATTCCCTTGAAATAGCTCCTCAGTTATCATCACAATGCTGAGTGAACCCTGTTCCAGACCCACTAGTCCTCAGAAAAATTTGGTAGCGCTGGGAATTGAACCTGAACCTCTGTATTTGTAGCCAGGAACTCTGGCCAGTAGAACACAGAGGCGATTTTTCTAACCACATAACTGCTAAAATACTTTTTCAGTGCATCCTCTTCTAATCCCATGGTCACTAACACATTTTTCATCACCCCTTTTCCTGACCACTACTATTGATGTCATGAGAGAAAGTAGCTGGAAAAATACTTCCAACATATTAACGTAAATTAAAGAATTATAAAGATTGAAACAAAGTCTGTCAGTGTAAATGCTGTGAATTTCTGCTCAGAAAATGAAATTGCCCCAGGAAAGTGAGATAATCTGTTCTTTTAAATAGGGAACTAAAAAGAGTTTTATTTCATTGAGTTTTTGAGTTCCTTATGCAAATTTTTCTTTATCTTACTTTCCATCTTGAGTTTCCTTTGCAGCACCACACCATTTTTCTTTGTCCCATACAATTTCTTAGCATCATTTCCCTTTCTGGACTTCACACATTTCTCCCCTTCATATAAAAAGTACATACAGTTTCATGACAACGTATATTCCTTCATATTGTGTTCAAAGTGTGAAGTTCTGCTGCATTCTCAGTCATCAGTTAATTTTTGTGTAGAGTAAATCAATATAGAATTACAAAATTAACCCTTTCCACTCCATAGTCAGTGAAAAATGATTTCACTGGGACAGAACAGAAGCATCATTTGTACTGTAAGAAAATTTCAAGCAGCACAGATCGGACTTGGACCAGTAGACAGTATATGAACCCACACACATTGACAGTAAGGTGGTACTGGTTACAAGTGGTAAAAATGTGGAAACTAAATATAGCAGACTTACTGTCATATTCAGTAGAACTGAGATCTGGATCTTTACATAAAGCTTTTGAATCATGTAGGTTTCAATAATAAATTTGTTTAACCATCACATCTGTGAGAAGTGAAAATTTATCAAGCTTTCCTTCAGAAATTGCAATGAATGCCCAAATGGGAACATCAAAATGTATTTTAATGGCACTCAACTGAAATGTTAGAAAACTAAAGGATAATTATGAATAACGTTTCATGGAGGGCCTGAGTGAAATCATGAGAAACATGCTGGCTAGCTGGTTTCCCAATCAAGTTTTGAAATGGAATACAAAGGAAAACTGCCAACTACCATAATGATACATTTGTTACTTTACCTATCAAATGACATTGCTCTGGATGCTATTAATAACAATGGGTAAAACCTACTTCTCTGGTAGCAGTACATGGAGATTTAACACTGCTAACACTACATTCCAACATTAAGCATGATCATAAGCCCATTGCACCCACAACCTCAGTTTTCCAAGTGGCTGAATCCATCAAAGTTTTTTTATGTTTCACACCACCTCCATATGATCCATATGTACAGCTTAAGAACATATTTCACTACTGGAACAACAATAGCTGATTTGTATAGATCACAGAATGTCATTATGTAGTATCCCTTATCCGCTCATCATACCAATTTAGTTAAAAAATACTTTTTCTGAACAATTGTTTTATTCTTTGAATGTTATGACATACAGATAAAACTACTGTAAAGCAAGATTTCAATTAACATATACAGAAAGCACAAAAACACAGTTAAATAGAGCAAGATTTCAGCTACTTACAGTTATTTTTCCACATAATCACCACCATTCGTTTTGCACTTTTGCCAGCGATGAAGAAGAGCCTGTATGCCATGCCCACAAAAGTCTGCGCCTGCAGAGGCAAGCCACTTTCTTACAGCTGCAATGACAGCATCATTATCTGGAAAATGTTGCCCACGTAGTCCATCTTTCATAGGCCCAAAGAGATGGAAGTCTGAAGGTGCTAAATCGGGGCTATAAGGTGGATGTGGTAGGACAGTCCAGCCAAACCTTTGCAATGTCAGTGGTGGTCGCCAAAATGGTATGGGGTGTAGCGTTATCGTGTTGCAAGTGAAAGGTTGTCTACTTCTCTGGCCTGACTCGGTAAATGCGGGCTTTCAGCTTAGTCAGCGTCGTCTTGTAGCGTTCAGAATTGACAGTCTCACCAGGCTCCAGGAAATCCAAGAAAATTACACCCCGCCTATCCCAAAAGACCGTGCACATCACTTTCCCTGCTGATGGCTGTGTCTTGAACTTCTTTTTCTTGGGGAATCCGGATGTCGCCACTCCACGGACTGTCTTTTGGATTCCGGCTCATAGTGGTGACACCACGTCTCATCTCCGGTGACGATGCTGTCCAGAAACTTGTCACTTTCAGCCTCAGACTGGTGCAACAGGTCCTGACAGACTTCCTTTTGATGAGTTTTGTGGTCCTGTGTAAGCATCCGCGGGACCCACCTGGAACAAACTTTACGATAATCCAGCTTCCCCAACATCATTTCCAGTGCATTACAGCTGATATTAAGCCATGCACACCGTTCCCTTGTCATTATCCGCTGATCTGTATGGTTGAGCTGATCGAGGCACTGTTCATCGTGAGGAGTGGCAGCTGAGCAGGAACGCCCAGGGCATGGCTTGCCGTGCACTTCACTTTCACCAATGTTGAAATGCACTACCCACCGCCTCACTGTGCTGACATCCACTGTATCGTCTCCGTACACCTCTAGCAAGTGTCGATTGATGTCAGTGGGTGCAATTTGTTTGGCAGTGAGAAATTCAATAACACATCTCTGTTTCGTACGCACTTCTATGTCAGACGCCATTTTGGTAGAATGCTCTGCTGTCGCTATCTGTCACACGACAACTAAATTAACAGTACATTGGCGGGAAAGTTCAACCTTTACTACAACACCACCAACATCCAGCTCAGACATTACATATTAACACAAAAAATAGGAGGCATGATATACGGAATGCCTTTCGTAAGTAAATATATTATTTCCATGTTCACCTTCGATCTGAAATGTTGTAGTTCACAAATCTGGAAAATATTCCCTCAATCCAGAAGATTCATCTTCTGATAGACTCATTTATGACTTGCTGTTATATTCATTCATTCCCATGTTTAGCATCCTGTTTTGTATGTCACTAATATGTAAATATGTCTGTTGATAAATCAGTATAGTTTATTAAGATACTAAAGTGTCCATTCTCAGTAGCCTAACCATCACATGAGAATCACCTAAGTCAAACCTCAACAAAAAGAACCAGAAACAAACTCCATTATGCTAAAGACAGCGTATAAGAACGTGACACCTGGCCATTAACAACGTATACCTGCATAACATCAATATCTGCATAAAAGGACCAAGATTCAAAACATCCCTATTTCATCTATTAAAACACATTAGTGACCACTGATACCAACAACATACACTCAGACAACATCCATGTCCCCATAAGAATAAAAAGGTGTGAAACATATTATCACCCCCCACACAAAAAACTTATATATATAATAAGATATTTTTTAGTGAAAATTAAATAGAAAAATAATTATACACAAGGTTTACTAATGTTCAACAAGTATATTTAAACATTGTAATCTTATGTAAAATCTTTGTATATGAAAAGACTGTTAGCAATGGATCCATTGTGTAAAGCAGTTTAGTAATTAACATGGATGCATTTTATTGTTTATAAATGTCTGATGATGGTCATAAAGGACTGAAAACGTTGTGTTGAAATATTTTAATAAACCAAAATCATCTATTGACAGTTCAATTCTAGTATTTATTGAAAGTATAAAGTTGTTGTGATCAACAAACATATTTACATATTATGCTGCTATATGTTGGTTACAATGAATCTATTCATTTCTGTCATCTTATGTGATTTATTTCAATGGTACCACATGTATTAAATGAAATTTTCAGTTTTCTTTCTCACTATAAAAGTGCATTGATCATGGCAATGCTTCTGTTTTTGAAAAATATGGCTGAACTATCTGTAAGCCAAAACCAGCTCTGTTAGTCTCCTTATAAAAACAAGCCTAAACTTATGTAGTACACTACACTATTAAGTGCTCTTACTTATCATTTCCAAGTTTAACGACAGTGAATGGATAATTATTCAAAAACACCATTTGAAAAATTTGATTTGTTTCATTCTGGTCCGTCACACTAACAATTATAAATATGAACCACTTCTTAAGATTTGAGGCTTTCACGGCGGTGACTATGAAGAAAGCAGTCTTCTGGGATTTGACACCGTGTATATGTGGTGTTAACCGACGTTTCGGAGGAACGTATCGCCTCCATCTTCAGGGTAGAAGAAAAAATATAAGAAATCTGCAAGCGAAGAGACCGTGAGAACCGGTAAAAGCAGTCTGTTGGAAATATACACAGCTATGTGAG
>NW_019735557.1:29344-46786 GCF_002891405.2 Cryptotermes secundus | reverse complement strand
ACATGGCGGAAGAGTCTCAAGATGTTTTCTTCGAAATGTCATCCTAGCAGATCCATCGTATCTTTTATAGGCACCCTGGTGAAGAGTGACACTACATCGAAACTGACTATTATGTCGTGGGGATCAACATGGAGAGTGTCCAATATGTGGACAAATTCCATGGAGTTCCTCACGTGGCGTGGACCGTTTCCAGTGTATGTCCTCAGTAGGCCAGCCAAGTGTTTGACCAGGCGATAGGTGGGAGAGCCAATGGTGCTCAAAAAACCCCCACCGGGATATGACGCCAGATCCAGAAGGCCACGCAGGCCATGACAAACCAACATAACAATCCCCCCCCCTCAGCTTAGGGGTTAGTGTCCAGCCAGCCTTTAACCTTGCCTTTCTCTCCCCTACACAAAAACCATGCTTGTCCCAGCTCCCTTCCCCTACCCCTCCCACACTACTGCTTTCACTTGTATACTTGCCCTACCCCCCTACCCTCTCTGCTCTCACATAGCTGTGTATATTTCCACACAGTCTGCTTTTACTGGTCCTCACGGTCTCTTCGCTTGCAGATTTCTTATATTTTTTTTCTTCTACCTTGAAGATGGAGGCGATACGTTCCTCTGAAACGTCGGTTAACATCACATATACACGGTGCCAAATCCCAGAAGATTGCTTTCTTCATAAACCACTTCGTCCAATGTGACATGTAAGTTTTTACTATGTTAAAACTTACCTCCCTTACATGTTTCAGTCCTTACGGGCCATCTTCATCTAGAAACTTTTGAAAAACTTTACAACACCAGGAAGCTGCTGTGATTGTGAAATGTTCGACTTTATGCCTGCTGTGCATTATAGGATATAAGCATATGTATTTTAAATCAAAACACCTATTGTGATGGTAGTTTCCAGTTTGTAATGATGTTCCCTCTGAAGATGACCCATAAGGACCGAAACATGTAAGGGAGATAAGTTTTTAACATAGTAAAAAATTACATGTCACATTGGACGGAGTGGTTTATATTTACACCATTTGCAATTTATACAATATGAACATTTAATATTTCTGTTTTGCACAACTCTCATCAATATTCATTCCATAAATTAATTTCAAGAATATAACAGAACTAGTACTTGCCAACACTGCATTATGAGAAAAACATTCAGAGAAACTTCTGTTCTGTTCCTATTTCCAGCATATATCATGCATGAAGCCTACTGGCTTCCATGCTGTTGTCAACCTGTCTTCATTCTAGCTATAATTTCAGCACCCTATGGTGGGACTGGTTAGCCACTGTTTTGGAGAGAACATCACCATTCCACACTGTCATGTGATCCAAAATCATAAATACAGGGAAACCCGCATTCAATGATTCCTTGATTTAGAAGGCTGGGTAGGCTCCAAAGTCAGTTTCGTCAATGCGGAGAAGATTCTTGACCCTAATGGGACTTGAACTCTGACCCCCACTCACAGCTTCTATAGTATTCATTGTAGATCTATGAAATGAAGAACAATAGTTAGAACGTCTCATTGCCTACACTTTATAATTCACTGGAGATGTTGAATGAATGAATGTATGTATGAGGGGTAGGCCTTCTTGGCCCTTGCACTGCGACCTCAGTGGTCTATTGTGCTTCCCCCTTTTTAATTATTCCCTCAGAAACCCCGCCCTTCGGATGAAGTGCAAGATTTTGGACTTGGGGGCGTCAAAATAGTCACTTGGTTCCATAAAGTATTGACCCAAGTGACGCAGTCTTAAATAAGCTAAAGCCTCACATTCACATAGGATGTGTGTGGCTGTTTCGTTTTCTGTCTCTCACAAGTGGGACTATCACTTAGTCCCGGTTTGAACAGGTGTCCTTTGAGGTGACAGTGTTCAGTCCTACCACCCATCATGTCTGATTGCTGTTTAGCTTCAACAGTTCCTTCGCTCTTTTAGTGGAAGGTCCTCCTATGAGTCCCTTTGCTTGCCTGAGTCCAGTTAAGGATCCCCAGTATTTCATATGTTTTATGTTAGTCCAGTCCCTGATTGTCTGTTTGGCAACTCCTACAGAGATGCCACAGGCTGGTTCAGGTCCTATGAACGGATGTTCAGCTCCAATTTTAGCTAATTGGTCTGCTGCTTCATTTCCAGCAATACCCTCATGCCCCGGCACCCATATCAGTTGTACCCTGTTATGTTTGGCCAGTTCCATGAGGGTTTGGTGGCAGTCCCAGACCAATTTTGAATTGATCTGGTGTTTGTCAAGCGCTTTAAGTGCAGCTTGGCTGTCAGATAGAATCTAGATGTTCCTATTTCTATAGTTCCTATCTAAATTCTCCATAATACATGCTTTAATGGCATATACTTCTTCCTGGAATACTGTCGTGTACTGCACAAGGCTGAAACTAAGTTTCCGCCTCATGCCATCACAGAACATACCAGCTCCAGTGCCCTTATTTTTCTTGGAATCATCTGTATACCAAATCAGTCCCCCTTTTCTGTCGGGCTGAAACCCATCTTCCCATTCACTCCTGTCAGGAAATCTGACTGTGAAGGGTTTTTCATATACATGTCTCAGTATCATTTTTTCAGACCCCATTTGTAATATGGGTTCTTTTTTCATGTCCTGAGTCATGTCTGCATGGCCGAAACCATCAGATCTAGGTTTCCATTGTCCATTGCACTGGTGATGGTAAATTCCTGCCCTGGCCTCTGCATCTAACTGTACATGCAGTGGGGGGAGTCCAAGGAGTAATTCCAGTGTAGCTGTTGGAGATGTTCGAAATGCTCCTGTGATACCTAAGCAAGCCACCCTTTGCAATGTGCTAAGTTCTGTCTTGCTTGTCTTGAATTTAACTCTGGGCCATCATACTGTGGCACCATAAGTAATTAGGGGTTTCACAACCGCAGTGTATATCCTATGTATAACATGTGGCTATAGTCCCCAAGTTTTACCAAACATATTTCTGCATGTCCAAAAAGCCATATAGGCTTTGTTAATGACTTTGTCCAGCTGCTTTTTCGATGTCAGTCCTTTGTCTAATTCTAGACCAAGGTATTTGACATCGCTGGAGAGCTGGATTGTCTTATTGAAGAGAGTCGGTTCCTTAAGACCCTTTATATTTCTCTTCCTAGTAAACGGTAGAATTACCATCTTATTGGGATTGATGGAAAGACCTGTTCTTTCACACCATCGTTGGACCATGAACAGAGCTATTTGAAGACACTCTGATACGGTCGAAAGGAATTTTCCATTTATGAGGATTGCTATGTCATCAGCATATCCTGCTGTATAATACCCATCATCATTAAGTTCCCACAGGAAATCGTCGACGGCCAGACTCCACAGCAGAGGTGAAAGTACGCCCCCCTGTGGACATCCCCTAGATGTGGACGCCCCCAGGGTTTCTCCTGATATTGTAGAAGGTATGTTTCTGCTTTCCAGCATAGCATTGATCCATATGCATATTGCAGGCTCTATGCCATGCCTTCCAGCAGCCTCTTTGATTATATCAAATGAGGTTCTATCAAAAGCTCCCTCTATATCAAGGAATGCTCCTAAGGCAATATCCTTGTGTTCAATTGCACTTTCTATGCGTGCTACCACATTGTGTAGTACACTTTCGGTAGATTTGCCTGTTTGGTAGGCATGTTGGTTTCGGTGTAGAGGATATGTCCTCAATACCCCGTCCCTGATATGCCTGTCCACTAGTTTCTCAATCGTTTTCAAAAGGAAAGACGACAGGCTGATAGGACGATAAGCCTTAGTCTCAGTATAATCAAGTTTCCCGGGCTTTGGGATAAACGTCACCTTAACTTGCCTCCAGGCCTTGGGGATGAAACCATATGCCATGCAGGCTCTATATATGCGGCATAGGTGTGGAACTAAAAGTTCTGCCCCATACTGCAAAAGTGCCGGTACAATTCCATCTGTTCCCGCTGATTTAAATGGTCTAAAAGTGTTCAGTGCCCATCTTATTTTTGATTGGTTAATTATGACTTTGTCCAGGTTCAAGTCTACCCTGTTCGTCTTGCTTTGGCAGGTATCCAGGTTTTGCTGACCCTGTCCCTTATTTTAAAGCACATGTATCTGTGAACCGATAGGGATGGCTCATCAGATACATGCCAGTTACTTGCCAGGTTACCTATTTTTAACCGCCCACCCTTTGAGGCTTCTTGCCCACAAGGTGGTTGCCACTTGTCACTTTGACTGCCCTACCTGGTGCTGCCTCCGTTGAAGTTGTTAGGGCGTGGCTGGTTCCGGCTTGACCAGGCTCCATCGCTTCTTCCGGCTCCACCGCTTCCTCCTTCCTTTGCTGATTACGGGGGTTGGAATTTCAGGATAGAACCTGATGTTATGCGCGCCAGCGAACAGCTAGGTGCGGTTTTCGATTCATTATAAAGGAGGGAAGGGGTGAGTGGGTGGAAGCTGGCGATGGGTTTGACTAGCTCCTGGCGATGAGTCTCTCCTCAGGTCGGCTAAGGGTCAGGCTCGGACAAGTGAGGGTGAAGCACTTGTAGCCAACACAATGCACTGTACCACTGGAACACTTTATTGTTTCTCACAGTCACTCGGAGTCTAAATCTACACTATCAGGCCTAGTCTCGGCTTCCAAGCAGCCGATGTTGCACTTGCTCAAATTACTTAGCTTAACACGCAAGTATAATCGCGGGTTTTACCTCCGCCAAGTTCGAAGTTTTGTAGCAGACTCTTAATCTTAAACTGGACTCTCTGCCGAGCCAGAGGTCCTAACTGAATTGTATCCGCCTCTTCTCTCCTCCTCCTAATTTCCCGGATAGGTTGATTCAGATAAGAGGAGTTGGCTTAATTTTGGTTCCGGTCAATGACCGATTGTTTTAGAAGTAGTTTCGGCCTAAAATCCCAAATAGCGAAATTGACAGCTGTGCGACTTATGAGGGGTCGCTAATGATCTCCTGGCACTCCCACTTTTGACTTATGACGGGTTGCGACTGTCATGTCTCGAATTCTCAAAGTGGCTTGCCGGTCTAAGTCAACTTCTCAATTTCTAAAGAAACTCAGTGGGGATTCCATGAAGTATCATTTCTGCCCTTTTCGAAGCAACACCAAATGCTTGGACGCAAGAACTAACAGATGTACTTGTCCGCGCAAGTTCGGTCTATCTGCTTGTTCTGACTGTGTCTTAACCTATGTTTCTTAGTAATTCTTACTGTCTACTTTATAAACTATTGAAATAAAAAGAGGGGGGAAGGATTTCAATGGTTCGGTTACCTATGTAGTTTGTCCCTAGTGTCAAATAAATAACCTCCTTCCTATTGCAAACCACAAATGTAGATTCGTTACCATGGTTTAGAATATTCAGGTTCGAACTCACCAGAAATTCCATAAGGCTCTCTCCCCTTGGGTTAGTGCCGGTGCTCCCCCACAAGATGTGATGCGCCTTGGCATCACACCCAGTGATGAGTTGCTTTTTCCTGCTACAGCAGTAGCCTATGATGTCCCTCATTTCCTTAGTTGGTGGTGGTTCATCCGAGTCATATGGAAGGTAGACTGAAGCAACAATCAGCTCCTTGTTGCCTTCTCAATACGGGTATGTTATCCTTACCGCTATTGTATCCCTAGAACAGAGCTCCAGCAAAGGCAAGGCATTAACACGATTCCTGATATAAACACAAGATCTTGCATCGTTACTGGGTACAACAGAGTAAACTGTTCCCCCTGTGTTAGTTAAGCCCCTTATTTGACCCTTGTATATCCAAGGTTCCTGAATAAGTGCTATATCTGCCTTATCCTCAGCTAGCTGTTGGCACAGAGCTGCCATGGCAGCTTTGCTGTGGTGTAGGTTGATCTGAAAAAATTTCGTGATCTCCTCCAATTAGGGAGGGGTCAATTTCCATCTCATGTCCTTCTCCATTCTTGGACTGGGTTCCATGTGAAGGGGTCCTCTGACCCGTTTTGCTTTGGTCATCCAGGGGCTGGGTACTTCATCCCCTTCCTCCTCAGAGACCGAGTTAGAAGATACAGTGTCTGTCACAGGTTCTACCCGGCGCTCAACTTCAGGATCATCTAGCACCTTAACAGTCCCCTGTGAGAGTCCTGTAAATATTTTATAACTGGTCCTCTTTATAATAGTATGGGAGTCCCAGTCTATGAATAAGATAAGTCTTTGGCCTTTCGATTTGGATTGCTTGTCTAGCACCCTCCAGTTCTCTTTATGAAGTCTCGGATTAAGGTCTGCACTCTATTTCAGCAGCTCTTCCTCGTTTTGGGCAATTTTGTCCCTAGTCCGCAGAGCTACTTTAACAGGCTTAGGCAGGTTCCTGGCATCAGTAGCCTTCAGCCTGGTCCCTGATTTGAGCCTGTGTTTATCAATGGCTTTGATGAGCCATTGACCAGACTGTTGGTCGGCACATATATACGAGTAGATTAGTGCACCTCCCAACAGTCTGTAGGATTTCAGGTGTGGTAGTTCTTCCTTTGGAGTCCTACGTAACACCTCACCCAGTGCTTCCAGAATGTAATTTTGGTCGTTTTTGGTAAGCTTGTCCTCAGGGTAAGTTTCCTTGGAGATAGCTAGCTTTATATTGGTCAAAGCCTCCTTGTAAGTCCCTCGTCCTTCACAGTCCCTGGGATTTTTCAGAGTTCTGGCCGTTTTTGTAGGGGTACTGCCCTCTGACTTTGGCCTCTTAAAGGTGCCGGTGGGGATTTCTCCCTGCTTGGATGAGCTTGCATTTCTTGGTTGCTGACTGTTCCCAGTTTCTGCTTTGCGTGTCTCAGCTTTTGTTTGTTTTTTTAACTTCCGTCTAGCGCATCCAGACAAAGCTTTCTTCGCCAGACGGGGTCCTCCTACTCCAGAGCCTAGGTGTCCCAGTCTTTCCCTTGTTGCAGGTATGTTAGAAGTACTGGCTCCCTGCAGTGGTGTGTCAGTACCACCGACCGCCAGGAGAGTAGTTTTTAGTTTTGCCTCTGGCAAGTTTTGAATCACTGCTTCATCCTTCCCTCTGGCTGAAATTTCAACAGCAGGTTCACCTGTTGCAACTGGGCCCCTTAATGGTTCTAGAGCTTCCAGCCCCCTGCTGAAGCATTTCCCGTAGGGGTCCCCTTGAAGGGGGTTCTCTTCAGTTTAAGGTCCTTGCGACCGGTTTTGGATTTGGTTCCTTTTTTCATTTTGGTCCCACGAGTAATGGGGATTTAAAAGGTCACCACCCGCAGAGCCCCATATGGGTGGAAGCCATAAATACAACGGGGTGCTTCCTGGTGCCCCGAGGGGATCGTTCGCGACACTGGCCAATAACCACCCCATTGCCATGCAGCCCTCGGCACGATGCCTCACACCTTGGCTTAGGAAGTTGGTCCTTCATAAATATAACACTCACAAGCCTCCAGTACCCAGAGTGCATGGTTGGGGGAGAGGGGTATCCCAGATGATAAATGGGAGTGCGATACTAGTTGTCATGAGGTTGCGACCAGGGCATCCTACACAAGATTATCGCCCCTGGAGGTTGCTTCAGAGCTTCTTTTTCCACCCCTCCACTCAAATAGCCGTAGCTACCTCCATAGGAGTGCTCTCCCGCATTCGTCCTGGGTACATCGTAATGAAACACAAGAGTCATTATGCCGCCGCGTGGGGGGCTCTGGTCAAATAGCCACTGCCCTTTATGGAAACTTGGCCGCCAGCCCTGGAAGCTCATGCTAATGCAGACCCCCAAGACTCATTGCCCAGCAGGACCACGAGGAGGTGTTCCAAAGCTGTGTCTCAACGCATCTCTGGTCTATGATACGTCCCCATCAAAGACACAGCCACCTTTCCCACTGGAGATGTTACAATGATGTCTTATTAACTGGATTACAGAATTAATATCTTAGTGCAAAGAGTACTGTAGCTAAATTTATATTCTTTGTTCTTATTACTTACAGGATGAAACCTCCTACGAAGGGCGTTCCATATATAATGCTTGCTATTTTTTTTGTGTTAATCTGTAACATCTGAGCTGGGTGTTGGTGGTGTTGTAGTAAAGGTTGAACCTTCCCGCCAATGTAATGTTAGTTTGGTTGTCATGCGACAGATAGCGACAGCAGAGCATTCTACCAAAATGGCGTCTGACATAGAAGTGCATACAAAACAGAGATGTGTTATTGAATTTCTCACTGCTGAACAAATGGCACCTATGGACATCCATCGATGCTTGCTAAAGGTGTACAGAGACGATACAGTGGATGTCAGCACAGTTAGTCGGTGGGTAGTGCATTTCAACAGTGGCGAAAGTGAAGTGCACGACAAACCGCGCCCTGGGTGTCCCTGCTCAGCTGCCACTCCTCACGATGAACAGTGCCTCTATTGGCTCAACCATACAGATCGGCGGATAACGACCAGAGAATGGTGTGCATGGCTTCATATCGGCTGTAATGCATTGTAAATGATGTTGGGGAAGCTGGATTATCGTAAAGTTTGTTCCAGGTGGGTCCCGCGGATGCTTACACAGGACCACAAAACTCATCGAATGGAAGTCTGTCAGGATCTGTTGCACCAGTCTGAGGCTGAAGGTGACAAGTTTCTGGACAGAATCGTCACCGGAGATGAGACGTGGTGTCACCACTATGAGCCGGAATCCAAAAGACAGTCCGTGGAGTGGCGACATCCGGATTCCCCAAGAAAAAGAAGTTCAAGACACAGCCATCAGCAGGGAAAGTGATGTGCACGGTCTTTTGGGATAGGCGGGGTGTAATTTTCTTGGATTTCCTGGAGCCTGGTGAGACTGTCAATTCTGAACGCTACAAGACGACGCTGACTAAGCTGAAAGCCCGCATTTACCGAGTCAGGCCAGAGAAGTAGACAACCTTTCACTTGCAACACGATAACACTACACCCCATACCAGTTTGGCGACCACCACTGACATTGCAAAGGTTTGGCTGGACTGTCCTACCACATCCACCTTATAGCCCCGATTTAGCACCTTCAGACTTCCATGTCTTTGGGCCTATGAAAGATGGACTACATGAGCAACATTTTCCAGACAATGATGCTGTCATTGCAGCTGTAAGAAAGTGGCTTGCCTCTGCAGGCGCAGACTTTTGTGGGCATGGCATACAGGCTCTTGTTCATCGCTGGCAAAAGTGCAAAACGAATGGTGGTGATTATGTGGAAAAATAACTGTAACTAGCTGAAATCTTGCTCTGTTTAACTGTGTTATTACGCTTTCTGTATCTCTTGTAGTTTTCATTAAAGAAATAGGAGAAAGAAATACGGAACGCTCCTCGTATAAACATGGGAATATGTCACATTAATATTATATCATATTCACATATGTACATTATGTAATTTACAGATATCTCCAAAATCCACTTTGTCAACTATTCTGCCCTTTAAAGGACCTGAGGATATTTCAGTGGTCACACAATTTCTTCTCATCCAATTCCCTAAGTATGGCATGGCCTATAGCCCTATTGCTGGTACCACCGTCTCAAGATGTTCTTGGTCTAAGGTTGTGTCCACTACTTAACATGGATACAGTAGCTATATACATAACTGGCACTCCAGTCACAACACATTTCTCTCTATAGTATTTGTCACCCAGAGACCACCGTTTACTCATGTGCCCTATTATGGACCTCTAGGCGACTGTCAGTTCTGAACCCTTAAGTACATTTCTAAATTTTATGAACTCATCAAGGCGCTGGAGATGTAATACCGGGTTTGTGTCAGAATTGTCATCAAACAAGGGGAACGCCAGTTCTGTATTTGTTAGAAAACTAACCACTGAGACAGGTTCGGTCATCTCATTCACACTACTATTTGCACCCATGTTACAATGGGTTGGCTGGCAAAAACAGCTGTTGTTCCCTCCAGCCTGCCGATAGCTGCCAATTGTACATTCCTGATCCCTTGTTCGCTCATCTGACTGCACTAATGAAGGAGAAATTGCGCCATGGCCTATCGTACGCACATCAGCCTCCCCATAGCTGCCAATTGTACATTCCTGATCCCTTGTTCGCTCATCTGACTGCACTAATGAAGGAGAAATTGCGCCATGGCCTATCGTACGCACATCCGCCAAATTGTGCCTACTCGGAATTTCACCTATTTTGCCTTCTAACGCCATTAATTTTGCGTCTACTTGCTCAAATCTCCGTTCCACAGCAGATTTCTCCTGACTGGCTGACTTAGTAGCTTCCTCTAAGCTCTCCTTCTGTGGTGTCCATTTCATATCGAATTCTTGACCTTACTGGGCGAGGTTAGCCTAGAACCCAGGCCTATGGTCTGCTATTTGGTCCGTAAGTTCATTGATTACTACCTGTGTGTTATTCTGGGACTGCTCCAATCGGTCCTCAGAGTCCGAACAAAGTGTCTGCATTTGTCTTTTGACCGCTACATACTTCGACTCCTGCTGCACTTTCCCGACTGAGTTAGTTTGGCGTTATTTTCCAAGTCTAATTTGGCTGCAAATTCCTTCTTGGCCTCCTGTGTTTTTTACTCAAATCGTTTAATCAACTTCTCGTTTTCACATCGGAGGTCACTCCTAACACTGTTTAGGTCAACCTTAACACTGTTAATATCTGCTCTAATATTTTCCTGGAACAACTGATTTTGTTCTCGAAGAGTGTTAAGTTCGGCCCTATCGCTTTCCTGTAATGTTACATTGCTTTGCTGGATAGGTGCCATTATCCAAGCAAGCATTTGTTTCAGTTTGATAGAATTGCCTGAATAGGGTAACTCAGGACTGAGGGTTCCAGCCTCGACTTCCGGTTCTACTGTTGAACCATCTGGCTGAGGTCTTAACGCCACTTCATGGGGTGAAATGTCTGTCCGCTCACTGGGTTCGTCTAAACTGCCTAAGTCCTCTGGCTGCTCACTTTGTCTGTCACTCGTAATCTCCCCTACAGTTATTTCCAAGTCCTCTGGGCTTATTTCTACCATCCTACTCCGAAGTGCACGGCGTGCCATTTTACTTCACCGCTAACCTTTTCGACCATGACTGTTGACCTTTATTTGGTTGGCTGGAAACGCAGAACTTGAAGTTTTCAGCTCCGTCCTTCTTAACTGCTCTCGGTAGGGTGAGCTGCCACAGGATTCCTGATGCTCGTAGCTGTGTGTGTTGTATGTGGCATCGATACTGACTCATTTCTTTATCCCATCTTCGTCGAGATATCGAGCCGTCACGTTGTTGAGCCACCTCTTTCTCTAACCGTCCTGTGACCCCTACGTTGCTGGTTGCCACTTATTCTCTAGCCATTCCCTCTCACCGGTTGGTACTTCGAGTTTGCAGGTTGCTGCTGTGTCCTTATCCACCTCTTCTGTTGTTTGTGGTTGTTGTGGATTTTGGTTGTTTGTGGGATATGTGTTACGTAAATTCTTGGCGCCAGTAAGCTTACTATTCGGGGAAATGGGGAATGAACCAGAAACTACAGGTGTTGGGTACTGCATTAGCACTAGAGTAATGAGATTCAGTATCAGGGTGCATACAGGCCTTGTGTTAGCAGGAAAGGTAAGAGTGTGTATAGGTATGTGTACTACACAACACTGTTTAATGAGCACTTATTCCGCTAATAACATTGGTCCTTAATCACTTAAACCAAACTTGGAATCACACTAATTTTTGCATCTAATTACTTGCCGAGTTATTCAGTGACTGTTCCAGTAACACACTTAAAAATAATTTTGCTTTTAACTTTGACTTTTGAACCAAACTTGAAGTGACGCTAATTTTGCGGCTCCATTCTTTGAGAGTTGTTCAGAGACTACTTAGCAGACTGACTCTGCTTTGAGGCAAGAAGTCTTCACAGCTTCAGCCCCGCCTCCAAGTTACTACTCTAATTTCGGCTGATTGGAACAATTTCAATTTAGGGCGTTTACTCTAATTCTCACTGCTCCAATCATCTAGCTGTAGTGTGGGACAGTGACCTCATCAGAAATTGAATCCACGACCTTCCGCCTTGTAGCATCGTGCCTCAACCAACTACACTACCGTCTCGTCAATAATTTTGTACCCTTAATATTATAATCAATTTTCCATAATTGTCAACATGAGTGTTAGCATAATTTTGAGAACTATGATGTATTATTGAACATTATGAAAAGGGGTCAAATTTGCTGAGTCTAGCGCCAACCTTCCTCAGTAAGCTTACAGTATGTCATCCAAATCTGCTTATTTAATAACACATTATTTGATGATATTCAGATAGTATAAGGTCTGCCATAATGCAGCCTCAGTTACTTTAGAAGATGATTTCCTGTTATGTGATCCATGTATATATATATATATATATATGTGTATTAAGATATCTCACTCCTAGCTCATATTCAAGAAGTCCCAATTTTGATTATCATCCTGAACAAGATCCTTCCATGATTTTCCTTAGTCCTGCAAGCAGGTGCCGAGATAGTTCCTTGTATGTACCCTAACGACATCCTTCCCAATTTATTGTTTCCAGTTGTCTTCCAGTTCAACACAATATGTATTATGCTAACTATGAAACAATCATTAAATAAGCCGATAATTATTTCATTTTTGACATTTACTACTTTGTAACTACTGATGCCTGCAGGTCCTCTTTGAATGACGTGCGGATTCCGAGGAGAACCAGGGTTAGGACTTCTGTCCAGTGTTGGTCTACGTGGCACATGATGGCTGCCTTTAGTGTTCGGTGGAAACGTTCCACGAGTCCGTTAGCCGCTGGGTGGTGAGCAGTTGTTCGCGAGAGTTGAATGCCCTTGGTGAGCATTTGTCCCTTTTCTGCTGGAAAGCGTAGGTGATAGGTTTGTGGTCTGTGAAGATGCTGAAGTGGCGTGCTTCCAGCATGTGGCAAAAGTGCTTTACGGCCTCATAGATGGCCAGCAGCTCGCGGTCATACGCACTGTAATTTTGCTGGGCCGGGTTGAGTTTCCTTGAGAAGAATGCAAGGGGCTGCAGGGCGTTCTCGACACGTTGCTGTAGCACGGCACCCATGTTGGACGAGGAAGCATCTGTGACGAGTGCAAGTGGTGCGGATGGATCGGGGTGAGCCAGTAGTGTGGCGCGTGACACACTCGCCTTGCACCCTTCGAAGGCCCTGTGGAGCTCCGGTGTCCAAGTGATGGTGTGGGAGCCCTTGACTTTTGGTCCGGAGAGGACGTCGTGCAGTGGTACCTGGTGTGCTGCCGCGTGGGGCAGAAATCGCCTGTAGTAGTTCAGCATGCCCAAGAAACGGCAGAGCTGACTGGCGGTTTTGGGAGGTTGACATTCTGGGAGGTCAGTCACTCTCTCTTCCAACGGTTGGGAGCCTTCGGCGGACACCTTATAACCGAGGAAGGTCATTTCAGGTACTTGGAAGATGCACATCGCCGGGTTGATGGGGATCCCATACTTCTGCTGGCGGTCGAAGAGTGACCGTAAATGTTGCTCGTGTTCCTATACAGACCGGAAGAAGATGAGGATATCATCCAGGCAAGCGAAACAGAAGTCGAGTCCCCGCAGAATGTTGTCCATGAAGAGTTGGAAGGTCTGTGCAGCGTTGCGCAGGCCGAAGGACATGAAGGGGAACTCGAATAGGCAAAATGGAGTGGTGATGGCCGTCTTCTGTATATCGAATATATTGTCACGAATTGGGTGTATAATGCTACAAATAACTTCACGCCGTATTTGGTATGGCGAATTTTATTTCACATTCGCACTTACATTCACCCAAATTACAGATTCACAATTACTGCTATCTGCAGTATCAAATACTACACTGCAAATGCCACAATACAACTGACTGGTTGCTGGCTAACTCGGAACTAACTCGGAGGTAGCTCGAGGACTAACTGTGAATAGCCTTCGCTGTTCCTTATGTAGCCTTGTTCGGACAATACAGAAAACGGCCACGGAATAGGCACCCTGTTGTCTGGTGTCGTCGTGCTAGTAACGCGGTGTACCGCTGTTACTACCGTCGTCTCTCGCAACTACTGTTTACCAGCGCTGCCTAGCAACCGCGGTGCACCTTGGTGACGTCACCGCTGTTGACTGGCCTTGCATAGCTACCAGGATGCTGGAACTCGGCTAACTTCGGCTCCGCTCGGCTCACTTCGGCTAGCGAGGGGGGAGGGGCGTCATCCATAGCTCAACATGTCACAATATATATATATTGTGGCATGTTGCGCAACGGAGGACCCCTACCTCTCCAGCAGCACGTGGCGGTAACGTAGCGGTCCCTATCCCCCCAAAGCGGTGACACAACGCGCGGTGACGTAAGACGGCGCGAGGTAACAGCGTTGCTAGGCTATACGCAAACACGGTGACGCGGCACCGCTTCCTACTGTGACGTGGCGGGCAACAGGTAACAGCGAACGGAATAAAAGTCGGCTGAGCAGCAAGCGAGGGCCTGTGCGTTATCAACGAGTTCTCAGTTCGCAAGTCAGCGAGCAGAAGACTTATTGTGTGCTTTCGAGACTTTGTGTGTGCTGTAGTACAGTTATATTTGGAGTGTGTAATTCAGGGAGACTTGTATAGCTCCCGCGTTATTAATACGTGAAGACAAGTGAAGATAGTCCGAAGAGATTTGGTTGTAGGGTTTGTAAAGTCTGGAAACCCGTAACATTGTTATAATTAATTGTATCCGTGATTTGTGGGTTGCTAAACCAATTAACGATCTCTACGGCGTATTCAGTAACGAAACACGTTACAATATATATATATATATATTGCGACATGTTGCGCAACGGAGGACCCCTACCTCCCCAGCGGCACGTGGCGGTAACGTAGCGCTCGCGTAATAGGCGAGTCATCACCCCGCCACTCTCCCCGCGGTGACGTGCCGAGCGGAGCCGAAGTTAGCCGAGTCTCCGCAACCTGGTAGCTATGCAACGCGAGTAAACAGCGGTGACGTCACCAAGGGATATCGCGGTTGCTAGGCAGCAGTCAACAACTCCTGTGACATGGCACGCAACAGGCACCACTGCGGCTATATAAGGGAACTGCACAGCAGCTACGAGTCAGTTGTAACGTAACAGTCGCCGAGTCGAGTTGTAATGTGGCCATCGCCGAAGACATTTCCGAGTTCCTTCCGAGCAAGCCTACGAGTGTTATCAACAGTTCTCAAGGCAGCTACCTACGAGTTAGTTACGAGTCCTCGAGCTACCTCCGAGAGTTCCGAGCAAGCCTACGAGTCAGAGTGTGTTATCAACAGTTCTCAAGGTAGCAGCCTGCGAGTGTGCGATAACCAAGAAGTCAGTGAGTGGAAGACTTATTGTGTGCTTTCGAGACTTAGTGAGTGCTGTAGTACAGTTATATTTGGAGTGTGTAATTCAGGGAGATTTGTATAGCTCCCGCGTTATTAGTACGTGAAGACTTTGGTTGTAGGGTTTGTAAAGTGTGGAAACGCGCAACTGTGTTATAATTAATTGTAGCCGTTTCTAGTAGATTGTTGAATAAACCAATTAAAGATCTCTACGGCGTATTCTGTAACGAAACACGTTACACTGGTGTCAGAAGTGAGATTTGGACTTACACACGTGATCAACGAGTTTCGAACTCAAGACACGTGACAATTTGGTGTCAGAATTTTTTCACAGACTTGAACACGCCTCGACAAATAATTGAATTATTGTGCATCAAGTTCTTTACTGCTACAAAATGGAGATGCAGCGAATAATCGAAATGTTGACGAAGGTAGAAGCCGATAGAAAGGCGGAGAAGGAAGAAAGGAAGGCGGAGAAAGAAGAAAGAAAGGTAGGCGGACAAAGAAGAAATGCTGGCACGGATGGACGCCAACATGAAATCCTACCAAGAAGAGACGGAGACCAAATGGAAAACCGGCCATAAGGAACTACTAGCAAAATGGAGGATGACAGGCACGCCTGGCGAGGAGAGACTGCCGCGGAGACAAGATGAACCCAAGCAAGCACGGCACAAGAAGAAAAGGTCCGCGAAATAATACCGGTCGGAGAGACGATGGCCTGCAAAGATATGGAGGCACGTCCCGAAGAAGAAGAGCCAGCCTCAGTGGACATGACACCTGAAGCGGCAGAACTACGAGAGGTCCCCGTATGAGACGCCGAAGTAATGCCGGTCGGAGAACCGAAGAAGAAAAGGCGTAGGGACCGTCATCGACGAAATATGAAGAATTCGACACGGGAAAGTTGTGGACCCCAGAATAAATTGACCGTCGTCAGCAGGAAGGTGTCCCGCCATGCAAGAGTGTCACGGCGCCGGAGAAACATCTACAGTAAATCTTGGACCTGAGGAGAGCATGAATCCCAGATGAAGTTGGCTGCCATCTGCAGGAAGATATCCCGTCGAGCGACAGTGGCACGACGTTCGAGAAATGCTTCCAAGAAGGAAACTCCCCAGGGAACCTTCGGATACCGGAGAAAGGACTTGGCACCAAGGTCTTGTACCAGCCAGAGGTGGGAGTCCAGAAGGAACAACGACGTCAGCGAGTGCAAACAACGCATCAAGAGCTCTTACGTCAATGTAAGAAATTTCCAACGAAAGACCTGGTGAAGGATTGGACCTTGTGGAGGGGACGACCCTCTCCAAAACGGAAAAAGGGACCTCAAGCAGAAAAGGAGTCGGTAAAATAGAAGAACCGGCCTCTCCAGAGAGAGTGAATGTGCCATGGGAGAAAGCAATGGATGAATGTGATACAACCGGATCTTCTGGCGAGCTGAAAGGGAACCGCTCGAGACGAGTTGGTCTTAAGAAAGGAGCGGTTGTAACGGCCAGAGAACAGATGCTGCAAGAACAGTCTCCGAAGCAAAGGAACGGGGATGCACCGTTAGGCTATTCGGGACGAACAGCCTTAAGGAGGGAGTAGTGTGACATGTTGGGCAACGGAGGACCCCCACCTCCCCAGCGGCACGTGGCGGTAACGTAGCGTTCGCGTAATATTCGAGTCATCACCCCGCCACTCTCCCCACGGTGACGTGCCGATCGGAGCCGGAGTGATTCGAGCGGAGCCGAAGTTAGCCGAGTCTCCGCAACCTGGTAGCTATGCAACGCGAGTAAACAGCGGTGACGTCACCAAGGGATATCGCGGTTGCTAGGCAGCAGTCAACAACTCCTGTGAGATGGCACGCAACAGGCACCACTGCGGCTATATAAGGGAACTGCACAGCAGCTACGAGTCAGTTGTAACGTAACAGTCGCCGAGTCGAGTTGTAATGTGGCCATCGCCGAAGACATTTCCGAGTTCCTTCCGAGCAAGCCTACGAGTGTTATCAACAGTTCTCAAGGCAGCTACCTACGAGTTAGTTACGAGTCCTCGAGCTACCTCCGAGAGTTCCGAGCAAGCCTACAAGTCAGAGTGTGTTATCAACAGTTCACAAGGTGTGCCTGCGAGTGTGTGATAACCAAGAAGTCAGCGAGTGGAAGACTTATTGTGTGATTTCGAGACCTAGTGAGTGCTGTAGTACAGTTATATTTGGAATGTGTAATTCAGGGAGATTTGTATAGCTCCCGCGTTATTAGTACGTGAAGACTTTGGTTGTAGGGTTTGTAAAGTGTGGAAACCCGCAACTGTGTTATAATTAATTGTAGCCG
>NW_019735557.1:26938-27816 GCF_002891405.2 Cryptotermes secundus | reverse complement strand
TGATGTAAAATTAAGTTATATTAATTTTTAAGCTAAAATTGCCTGTACTTATGTATGTAACATTTTGACTTGTTCTGTATCCAAAGGTACTAACCTTCTTATGATTTATAGAATGTAAATAAATTCAATTCAATTCAGAAGTGTTACGAACTTAAACACGCCACAAATTGAATTGTTGTGCATCGAGTATTTTACTGCTTCAAAATGGAGGAGAAAGATATGCAACAAATAATCGACATGCTGGTAAGAATGGACGCCGACATGAGGGCAGACCAAGCGAAAGCAGACGCCGACTCGAAAGCCTGGCGAGAAAAGTTTGATGCAGAGACAAGAGCCATCCAAGAAAGGACGGCCGCCATGCGAGAGAAGAGGTTGCAAGCCAATATGGATGCTTGGCAGAAAGAGATGACGGCCTGGCGAGAAACGACGGAGGCAAATCTAGATAAAGAAGTAAAGATGATAGCCTACCGCGAGATGGAGGTATGTCTAGAAGAGGAAAAGTCGGCCACAGCGGACACAAAACCTGCGGCGGCACAAGAAGAGGAGGTCCCCATAGTGATACCGGTCGGAGAGACGATGGCCTGCCAAGAAATGGAGGCTCGTCCAGAAGATGGAAAGCCGGCTTCAGTGCACAGGAAACCTGAGGCGGCAGAACTACGAGAGGTACCCGTACAAGACGCCGAAGTAATGCCGGTCGGAGAACCGAAGAATAAAAGGCGCAGGGACCGTCATCGTGGAAATATGAAGAATTCGACACGGGAAAGTTGTGGACCCCAGAATAAATTGGCCGTCGTCAGCAGGAGGGTGTCCCGCTCTGCAAGAGTGGCATGGCGCGAGAGGAACATCTTCAGGAAATCTTGGACCCGAGGAGATCATGC
>NW_019735557.1:0-26704 GCF_002891405.2 Cryptotermes secundus | reverse complement strand
GCGTCTTCTGTAACTAAACACGTTACAATATATTGTGACATGTTGACCCCTACCTCCCCAGCGGCACGTAGCGGTAACGTAGCGCTCGCGTAATAGGCGATTCATCACCCCGCCATTCTCCCCGCGGTGACGTCACGAGCGGAGCCGAAGTTAGCCGAGTCTCCGCATCCTGGTAGCTATGCAACGCGCGGTGACGCTACGGTGACGCGGAACCGCTTCCTACTGTGACCTGGCACGCAACAGGCACCACTGCGGATATATAAGGGAACTGCACAGCAACTACCAGTCAATTGGAAAGTAAGAGTCGTTAGTAGAGTTGTAACGTGGCCATCGCCGAAGATAGTTCCGAGCGAGTGTGTTATCAACAGTTTTCAAGGCAGCATCTTGCGAGCAGAGTTGGAATCTAGCCAGCGGCGTGTTACGAGTGAAAGTGTGTAATTCAGGGAGACTTGTATAGCTCCCGCGTTATTAATACTTGAAGACTCTTCAAGATAGAGTGAAGAGATTTTGTTGTAGGGTTCGTAAACTGTGGAAACCCGTAACCTTGTGATAATTAATTGTAGCCGTTACTTGTAGATTGTTGAATAAACCAATTAACGATCTCTACGGCGTATTCTGTAACGAAACACGTTACAATGTATATACTGTCTCACATTTGAGACTTCCCTTTTCGTCGCCTCCTATGACTCGCAGAGTCACGGTGGAGGTATTCGTCCCCGCCTCCACACGGGTTTTTCTGTTTTTGTAGCTCTGTCGCTCTCGGCTTATGTAGGTGTTCTGCGGACCGGATACGAGACGCCATTCGCCAAGTTCGATCTCACGTGTTCGGCAATCCGTTGCTTCGGGAACGCTCTTTACACGCTGGTAACGAGTTTCTTCTCGTCCGTTGTTACTCAACGGCCTTCGTCGCTACGATTTATCGCTACAATTTCCATTATAGCCGTTGCGCGGCGATGGACGTAAATAGCTCATCACATTGCTCCCTTCTAAAGGTTTTTCATCCCCGAACAGCCTAACGGTTCTTCCTTTGTTTCGTTTCCTAAGGTGTTCGTCTTCCGCATGTTGCCTCCGACCTTTCTTCTGTGGTTTGCCTTCCTTCCATCCACCTCCCTTCTTCCAGAGTGCTCGCCCTGAGCACTCCCAAGGTCCAGCGGTTGTCGGTCCCGTTGTCTCACATTCATTCTTCACTTTTATCCTCCAATCATCCTTGATGGGGAGGCCGGTACTTCTACGTTACCGGTACTTTAACCTTGCCTTTCTCTCCCCCAACACAAAAACCATGCTTGTCCCAGCTCCTTTCCCTCCCACACTACTCTTCTCACTTGTAAGGTCCATTCATATCCTGCATTGATCGTTTCTTACATGTAGCGTTTCCTACATGACAGATATTCTTTAGTACTGTGTTTATAGATACATTCATATCATTATGCTTCAATCGTTTCCTGCACGATGTGGCACGGTCCATCTCCATGCGGAATTCTCGGAGAGAATATTTTTCTGATATGCTACGTGTCTGTACGTGCCGCACCGGACTGTGACGGATGCAATACGTACAGTATGAACAAGTCTCAGTCGTGTTCGTACACATCCAAGTGCACATCCATCATGGACAATGAAAAGTTGATTGAATTAGTTCGGGAGTGTTCATTTTTATATGATTTACAGGACAAAAGATATAGTGATACCCAAAAAAAGGACACAGCATGGAGAGAAATTTGCGCAAAAGTTACACACATCTGGTAAGTAGAGAAATATTTTATTTTAAACATTAATTAAGTACAGTGATGTGTAAGTTATATTGTAGGCCTATGTTTTAGCCTATTCTTCCCTCTGGCGAATTTAGAAACCTAGCAAATTGTTCCCTGATGCGAAAAGCAGCATCCTGACTCTTGCCTCCTTGACGTCGTATTGTATTGAAATTATTAGGTGAATTATGTGAAGTCTGGTCTTGTACATGAAAGTTCACATTACCACCGGTTTTAATGAAATTGTGTAGTATGCATGTGGTCAATATAACTTTCTCTGCATTCTTGGGTTTCAATTGTATTCTTCTATTGTACAAACGAAACTTTTGGGTTAGAATCCCAAATGCGTTTTCAACAACTTTTCACGCACGTGACAACCTTTTGTTGAAATTACTTTTTGTCAGATCGGCTTCTTGTGAAGCAGGATATGGTCTCATTAAATAAGTCTTCAGTGGGAAGGCTTCATCTCCAATTATGATGTGCGGCATGGGTGTTACTGTCTCTGGAAATGGTTTATCTTCAGGTATATTTAGCTTTTTCTGAGCCAGATATTTTCCAAGCTTCGAGTTGGCAATTATACCCCCGTCGCTATTTTTTCCATAGGCGCCAATATCCACCACAATAAAATTATAATTAGCATCCACAAGAGCCATTAACACAATTGAAAATGTTTTTTTGTAATTAAAATACAAGGATCCGCTGTTAGCAGGGGCTGTTATTACAACGTGTTTACCAATGGCACCAACACAGTTCGGAAAGTTCCACGCATTCCAAAATGCATTGGCAATTCCGCACCATTTTTCATTTGTTGGAATGGGCATATGCGATTCCAATAATTGTTGTATAATAACTTTGCATACGTCCACAACAATGTTTTGCACAGTGCTCATTCCGAGGCGATAACTGAAGGCTATAGATTTAAAAGAGTCTCCAGTAGCCAAGAATCTGAAAAGAAATTAAAGTTAAATTTAAAAATAGAATTGGGTCGATTTTATTTTAAAGATTATTATAATAATTTCTGATAGCACTGTATTGCTACATAAGTAGAAATTAATAAAAGTAAACATACCTCAAGCAAACCGCTAGTTTTTCTTTAGGAGTTATTGCTTCCTTGAAAACCGTGTCTTCCTTAGTTATCATCACTTTGATTTTTTCCAACAACTCATTAAATTGATATTGAGATAAACGAAAATACTGAAAAAAACTTTTCATCATCCATTAGTTCTTTGTATAGAGTCCAATATTCTCCTTCTGTTTTCCTTTTATTAAGCATTTTATGGACGGAAAAGTGCTTACATTTACGTTTCTCACTATTTTGAATATTCTCTTCTTCTAATAAAACTGATATAACACACAATTCTTCAGTACATAGATGCAACATGCTTACAAGAAAGTATGAGCTGGAATGGTTCGATGTCTGATGATATGAAAAGTTCGCAGAAATGTCGTGCACGAAACGATCGATGCAGGATGATATGAAAGCTCACACAAATGTCGTGCAGGAAACGCTACATGTATGAAACGATCAGTACAGGATGATATGAACGGACCTGTATACTTGCCCTTCCCCCCTTCCTTCTCTGCTCTCACATAGCTGTGTATATTTCCAACACCAGTCTGCTTTTACCGGTTCTCACAGTCTCTTCGCTTGCGGATTTCTTATATTTTTCCTTCTACCCTGAAGATGGAGACGATACGTTCCTCTGAAACGTCGGTTAACACCACATATACACGGTGCCAAATCCCAGAAGACTGCTTTCTTCATAGTCACCGCCGTGAAAGCCTCAGATCTTACAAATCCTAGTAATGTTATATCGTACAGGTATTACAATGGAAAATGAGAAAGGTAACATATTTTAAAACGTATCATACACTAAGCCAATTTCTTATTTTTTCATATTTCCAGTCCTTGTTGTTCCCAACTTCTATTACCTTCCCTGTGATACCTATTTATGGTGAAGTGCAGCTTCAGATCCATAGCTGTGGCAGTTGTTCAGACAAAGTCCTTGTAGCTCATGGCTAAAATGTTTGCATGTAGTGCATCTTAGAAAAATTAATATTTAGAAATTCGAGACAACCAACCCCAGTCACAATAAAGGTAGACCAAAAACAACTGGAGAATATGAAATGTTTTAAATATTTGGGTAGCTTGTTAACCGATCATGGAAGGTGTATGTGTGAAATTAAATTTAGGATTGCCATGGCAAAAGCTGCATTTAGCAAGAGGAAGAATCTTTTTACCAGCAAATTGGACTTAAATTTGAGAAAGAAACTAGTGAAATGCTACGTTTGGAGCATCACTTTGTATGGGGCTGAAACTTGGACACTTAGGGCCGTACATCAGAAACACCTGGAAAGCTTCGAAATATGGTGTTGGAGAAGGATGGAGAAGATCAGTTGGACCGATTATGTGAGAAATGAAGAAGTGTTATTTAGAGTCAGTGAGCAGAAGAATTTCCTACACGAAATAAGAAAATGGAAGGCTAATTGGATTGGTTTTATCTTACGCGGTAACTGCCTTCTAAAAGAAGTTATTGAAGGAAAGATAGAGGGGCGGATAGAAGTGACCAGAATACGAGGAAGAAGACATAAGAAGATGCTGGATGACCTTGGTGACAGAAAAGGGTATTTTTATTTGAAAGATAAAGCTCTAGATCGCATCAAGTGGAGGAACTGTTTTGGAAGAGACTGTGGACCTGTCGTCTTGACAGATTACAGATGAATGAATGAATGAATCACTATATCTTTTGCACACAAATTCAGGATGACCATTATCTATCTCTAACAGCCTTAGTGTTCTCCAGTTTGATTGAACCCAGCATACTAAAGTTTTCTCATTGTCCCAGACAATTAATTCCATGCAGGTCACATTCCTGAAGAAATGAAACTGGGATCATGTTGTCCAAGCATGCGACCTATCAAATCATTCATATCCGAGCAAATGCTAATGTTTCATGAGGCTTGCTTCCGTCTTGCCATACAATGCATACAATGGTCACATACACATCATATTCTTTAGAGACTGCAATTGGACGACATCTTATTTAAGACATACATAGGTTACCAATTAAAATGTATGCTAATTTACTTCATTGTTCTTAAAAAAACTAATTTTTTAAATGTGTATAATTTGTATTCCTCGAGTTTATTACTCTGAAAACTTTTCACATAAAATTATAATTAACGTCTACAACACTGATTTCATTTGTACATATGTCTGTAGTTCTCAAATATTGCCCATAATAGAAACAGTGAATAATAAACCCATCTTGATGTCAGCAATGGATATCATTCCAATGACATGCCATCTGAAGAAAACTGCATTGCTGCCAATACATAAAGTATATGGAGAAAATAAAAATAATCAGAAATCTGTTCAGTATCTGAAATCTCAAAATGGAACATTACAGATGACATATGAATTGTAACTAATTTTACTTCATGAGCTGACCTGAAGAAACAGCAGCCAATCCTGGAGCCCAGACATAATTATCTGTAACCCCTAAGACAGTGCCAATCCAGCAAAGGATTAAAATTTAGATGGAAGTAGAAGTTTATAGAATGTGGGGATTTATTCAAGTGTGACATGACTCATAGCCACTGATGATTTCAGTATGCTGAAACACGTCTGAAAGCTTCGCAACCACTCCAACAATTACATCTGTAAACTATAAGCACTGTAGAACAGGAAACAGAAGGAGATGCGTGGTCAGCCTCATTTTCAAGCCACTTTCCTAGGTAGACCCCAGAACCAATATGAATATTGTGGCTAAAAAAGATATCTGTCCCCAGAGTTAATGACAATCTGGGCACTGATCGAAATTCTTGGGTTCATATTATTTTGGTCCAGAGATCGCCTGACTCACTGAGATTTTTCATGTCTTTCCTCTGTCTGAACAGACAAATGCCAAGATATTTCCTACATTAGGCCATGACCACTTCCTTCCACAACATAAATACTTCTTTGTATAAAGCTAAGTGTGCTGTTTTGAAATGACATACTTTTGCCAGTTAGCTGCTTTACCACAGAAATCTTGCTTTAGAAAGTGGTACAACCGTGGTCTTTGAATACAATGGATCTAATTAGTGTGGACCTTCAGTGATTTGCTCATTGACTTTACCATTTATAAGTAAAGTTTGCTGTTTGACCGTTTTCCTTCAACTGAATTAATTTAGTGGATGCGGCAGTGTTTTGAAGCTGTCCCATGATATGGAGTGTAACTGATCACTACTTTTTAGTAATATACTTCGCCTAATTTATGCATACCTTCTATTTTATGTAAATTTTGTATTTTAACAGAACTTAAATTATGAGTTTGGTGAATTGCATACATTACTACGCATTATAAATTGTCGTGAACTATGTATTGTGACCCTTATGAAACTCGTGATTTAGTTCTTTGTTTTACAAATGGTGATGTAAGCCCAAGGAGTAGGTAGCTAGGGGCTTTACAGTGGTACTTCCCACCAACAGCCAATCAGCTTGCTGAAATTGTAATATGACATGCTGACGCTGAGATGTTGATATGTAAAGCTCTTTCTTCAGAAGAGACGCTAACTAGTTCCCGAGTGAGAAAGACATGTTCATTCACGTTCCGTCTTCACACAAAGGAACAAAGGACTGTATGCAGCCCTATATTCAAGTGTAACCAACATGTAGATACACGTAGTTAAATAAAGTGTGTGTGTTATAAAGTTGTTGCTGGGTTTTGTTGACCATCTTTGTAGAAGCCAAGGCCAACATAACGGCCCTGTTTATAGTCTCATGTACCCCAACTGGGGTGGTGCCCAAACAATTATCAAGGTGAGGCAACATCATCACCAACTTCTACAGAATCGCTAGCAGGTGATTAATCAGTGAATAGCTGCGTCCACCTTTGCCCTTCACAAAAGGCAGCTGCAGCCAGCTACAACCCAATTCAGCATCTTCCAAATGGATTTATAATATTTACGAGAGAATGGTGCAAGAAGCTGGCAACAGAATATCCCACAGAAAGAAGTACGCAGATCAGTGTAAGGTAAGTGGCAACTTTCACTACTGATACAGATGATTAGGTGGCAGGATAGCTGAGTTGGTGTAGTATTGGGCTGCGGGCTGGATATTCAAGGTTCAATTCTGGGCAGGGATAACAGCTTTTTCTCTTCTTAAAAGCATCCTGACTGGCTCTGAAAGCCACCAGTGTCTCCTGTCCAATGGGCACTGGGGACTATTTCTCCAGGAGGCAAAGCTGCCGGTGCATGAAGCTGACTGGCTGCTCCCCACATGTCCTCATGGCATTAGCTCTTAATTAAGCAAGCACAAGGATAACTTTGTCTTTATTATAAATTATTTTGGTGATAAGAAATTAATGTATTTTTTAAATGGTTCCAGATGCAAAGAATTTTAAAACAGCAAGGAAAGTCATTAACAGAAATCCACTGTTAATCCATATCAGTTGCTCGTTGAAGACCTTGCAGTAGAGTAACTTTGATGCAAATTATATCAGGTCAAGTAAGAGTGGAGGCATTGTATTCTGTAATGTAGAGCACAAAATTTCAAATGGCGATCCTTCTATTGTATTTAAGTTACTTCAGGGTTTTATATAATATTTGGGGGCACGCAGTAGCATAGTTGGTTGAGGGGCTATGCTGCAAGCATAGCGGGTTCAAGTCCTGTTGAGGTCAATTGATTTTTTTTTTTTTTCAATTTACCTAATCCTTCCAGCCACACTGTGGCCCTGGGGTTGACTCAGCCTCTAACAGAAATGAGTACCAGGAATTAATTAATTTTCTGGGGAGTAAAGGGCGGCTGGTGCATAAGGCTGACAACCTTACCACCATCTTTGAGACGATTGTCTAGATGATGTGGGACTCTCAATGTCTCACAACCCTATGGGCCTTCATGGTCTGTTACAGGGATAGCTTTACTTTTTTTACTTTTTATATAATGTTAGATTGGCAGCTGGTGATACACACGAAAGAATTCCATATATGACCGTAAATGAACTTTATTATGGAATTAATATGGCTGAGGATCTGAACTTGCACATTAATTTTTTATGAAAGTCTCCATTTTCTCCCTCCCTCCCTTTTTATGCTTCCAAAGTCTGTCCAGCTGTTCAGATACTGATATTAGGTCACAAGTATTCAAACTTTCACCACATTGATGCCAAGACTTCTAATATATATTACCTTATGAATATTGCTACAAGTATTATATTTTTGGAATTTATCCATCCTATCCAGAGATAGGGGCTAGCTCTGTCTATTGAACTCAACTGAGTAGGTTTTACCTGAGGATGGGGACAGAATCTAGTTTCCAAAACATGCTTTAAAAAAGAAACAGGACGGTTTTTAAAAAGTAGACAAGACGATGGATAATGTCCAAAAACATAATACTTGTAACAATATACCATCATCACAAACTTTTAGATCTTACTTATGAATATTGTTCAGATCTCGAGTTGCATGGAATGAGACACCAAAAGAATTTAAGTTTTGTAACTGCTTATAAATGCCTGCAAAACTTTCTTTGTATAGAGAGAAAGAATCAGACATTGAATTTCTCTAGGATAGCCCAAATTATGCAAGACACAAGGAAGTGACATGCATAGTGAATCTTGAAATTTCTGCTCCTAAGGTTTATCAGCAGTTCCTTGCTGATGAATTTAATTACGATTATTATTGCAGATGGTTACCCTGTCATGATTATTACTTATCATTTTCTTTGTTGAAATTTTACGTAGCATGATCAAATCAAGGAAGATGAGATAGGAAGTGCTAGTAGCACACATGGGTGGAAATAGGAGTCAATCTAGGATTTGCTGGGAAAGCCAGAAGGGAAGAGACTGCTAGGTAGACATCAATATATGTGGGAGGATAATATTAAAATGGATCTTAGGGAGATGGAATGGAGTGGTATAGACTGGTCTGATATGGGTCAGAATAGAGACACATGAAAGGCTCTTGTGAACACTGTAATGAACGTTTGGGTTCCATGAAATGTTTGAAAATTGGATTTCATAATTGATCTAATCCTTCCAGCTGCACTACATCCCTGTGCTTGACTAAACCTCTAACATAAATGAGTACCAGGAATCTTCCTGCGGGATAAAGGGCGGCCAGTGTGTTAGGCTGAAAAACTTACTGCCATCTGTGACCCGATTGTCTAGAGAAAATGTGAGCATTGACATCTTACAATCCTATGGGCCTTCATGGCCAGTTACAGGGATAGCTTTACCATTTTTCTACCTTTCACAGTATTATTATTTCCTAACGCGGATAACGTGCAAAGCATTCACTGCACTTTATTAAACAGAAGAAAGTGTTTTTGATTCGGCAGTCGAGTGTCAGAATTTCAAGTGAGCAGCTGACAAGAACTGAGTTGCGGGATATTCGCCAGACAGTAATGATGTGTGCACGGGAAGCTGAAAAATTCCCACCGTTAGAAGCAGTTTCTAGATAGCGGCTATTGAAGACACAGCAGTCTGGAGAAAGATCTAGCGGTTTATGTGGTGATTTGTGAAGTGTGGAGATTAGTGATGGCGCTGTAATTACTTGTACTTCCGAGTGGTGTATATGAGTTGTCAATAAATCCATACCCCATCGACAGTCTCTATACCAACAGTGATTTCCCAGCTCACATGTTATTTGCCTGGAAAGCATTAAATTAGGATTTAGATTTCAAGCTGATCACTTCATTTGCCATGGTAAGATCCAAAGATGGGGCCAAGTGGTGACTGTGATGACTGGGGCCCACAAGTTGAGTCTCTTTTCTAAATCTGGGTACAGCCCTTGTTACTAAATTTTAGTCTTGGTGGTTCGCTTTTATTTACTGACTTATGCCAGACAAAGTGCCTTCATTTTCAGGGCCGAGGAAGAAGTCATGGAAACAAGCAGACTAAGCTTTACTTTCCTTCCTACTTGCTTACATGCCTTACTCTTTGACCCTGAAGGTGGAGGGCGGCATTTTCCTCTTAATCGTTGCCATTGCCAGGTCAGTGCACAATACTCCTTACCCAGTTGCAAAGACAACATTCTCTTGAAGTAAATAAAAAGAGAGTGATAAAGAATGAAGAATGAATTAAGGATGGAAGGATTATGGAGATATATGAGGAGAAATTTGCAAAACCAGTAATACAGTTTTCAACAAATAATTTTACTTTATAAAATGAATGAATTTCTCCTCTTCTCTAGTGCCGATAAAAAGATGAATATGCCCTCAGGTCTGGAAACTCTTTTAGGAGCCGAGCTTGCAGATTGATCTTTTTCTTTCCCCTTGCATGGGGCTCACTGTGGATTGCTTTGTGTGGAGTTCCTATTCTTTCTCGCCAGATCTTCATTTTTAGTCCTTTTAATGCCAGTGCAGATCTCCATATGAATGCACTCAGCCACAGGGCGGGGATGCTTATGTTCATGGTGAGGAGACCCAGGCTTGCCAATCATTCCTGTACTACCAGAAGGTACAGTTCCATGCTTGCTGGGTCTTGCTAGAATACTCATATTGATATGATGTCCATCCCTGTAAAGACAAAGCAGAGTCATGGTGAGAAAACAGAACTATCAGCAGAATAGCAAAATAAATCTCAAGTAAATGTTTCATCACACAACTTACACAATTTTTTTTCCAAAATTTCAAAGGAAAAATTTGGATGCATGATTTATGAGAATACCTACCGCAAGAAATGTCGCCATTTGTGCCATCTAATTTTAAAATGAAAAGTTTCAATTTAAATGGTTCAAGTATGATGGTTACCAAAAGTATCTGGAACATGGAGTTGTGCTAGTACAGACAAACAGATTTAGATGCTTAATTTCCATTTCCTATTCTTTCATGATAAACAAGTGCCAATGAACTGCTTGCTGACTACCTGGCAAAGGCTTTCTTGGAATAACAGTGTAAGGCTTCAAAAGTAGGTGAAAAAGATGAGTCCCTAAAGGTTTGAAGGATGTATACACCTTTCAGGATATTCTTCAAACATGTGGCACAGCTTTCTGGTGTTCAGAATTCAAGATGAGAACATATTTCAATGCAGATCATGATGAAGGAGGATTCAAGATTTGCAGATGGACTTGGAGGTAAAAAATTGGACATCAATCTGCTGACTGTACTTTTCATCTTACATAATCATCTTGGCATGAGGCTGGTTTCATGTCTAAGGTACGATTGATTTGAGGAGGGTACTCTCATCCAGCGTCTGATGTTGTCAAGGTTCACAAAACACAGGCCTACTAACCTGTGTTCGAAAGAAGACTTAGGCAGCCCCTTAACTCTTTGCTGTTCACACTCCCTTACTGAAAATGAACACACCAAAACGGATATAAATGAAGCTCCTTTCTTTCCTGTAAGAGTTTTTTTAATGCTAGTGGGGTGGGACTAAGTCCCTTATACTATGGCCACTTCTGGCCTATGGTACCAGCCCCAGATGATAGGTGTGGGTGATTGTGGAGCAGTTGGTGGAATGAAGATTGGCATGGGAAACCACCGTGGTGGGAAGCCAGTGACTAACTGCTTGAGCGATGGCACGGCCAGATTCCTGTAAGAGTTCATCCTGCCATTATAACTGAAACTCGACATACTGTTGAGTAGAACAGTGTGGTTTACTGACTGAGGTGTGGGATGAAAGGCTGGGCTGGGCTGGGCTGGGCTGGGCTAGGCTACGCTGATAACTGCAGCACTGCTAACCAGAAGCTAAGAGCAAAATTCAGTAAGTCTCTGGATTCAGAACATATTTCGACCTACTCATTTTGCCCTTGTTATTACCAGAATAAGGGAAAAAATCAGTATGTTGAAATATGTTCTGAATAAAGAGAAAACAATAAGAAACAATGTAAGCAACCTACAAAGAAACGGGGGCCAGGAAAGAATATGAGCAAAAGATTAAGGACTTCTGTCAGGAGGTAAAGGAGGGAGTGATCATTGAAAAAGAGTGGAGAACTTGGAAACAGTTCTTAAAATAGCAGCAGAGGAAAGTATTGGGAAAGTTAAGAGGGACTTTAAGAATGGATGGTTTGACAAAGAGTGTGAACAAGTGGCAGTGCAGAAGAATAGGATATACCAGAGTATGTTTAAAGGAAATTTACTAGAGCAACTAGAGGAAAATACTGTGATGTGAGAAGGAAAGGAAAAAGGAGGATTATTATGAAAAACAAATTAAATGGCTACAAGAATATGATACTAAAAATGACAGTAGGAAGTTCTACAAGCAAGTGAACAGAATGAGGGATGGCTTCCAGGCTAAACCATTGAGTTGCAGGAGTAGAGATTGTGACATCCTCTCAGAAAAACCTGATTATTGAATAGATGCATGGAGTATTTTCAAAATCTCTATGATATGATAAGGGATAAGTTGGAAATGCCCCCACAGTAGATAGTATCATCTACTGATGAAGCTGAAGAAATACCATTACCTATCTTGGAGAAGGTGAATTTTGCAGTTTCAAAATTAAAAAAGAATAACAGCTTCAGGACCAGATGGACTTAATGCCAAACTTTTAAAAGTAGACAAAATGAGTCTTATACATAGACTATGGAAGTTGATTGAAAAGGTATGGAGAAAGAAATATTTCCCAGTCAGTGGGAAGAAGGGTTAATATGCCCTCTTAAAAAAACTGAATAATGTGTGAAAACTATCATGGTACTCCTCTGCTGAACACACCATATAAAGCATTCTCAGTTATACTATTTCAAAGACTACAACTCATTGTGGAGACAAGGATTGGAAATTATCACTGTGGGTTTAGGCCTGGAAAGTCCACTTCAGACCATTTGCATTCAGTCAGACAGTTACTGGAAAAGATGAAAGAATATGGATTTAACACGTACTACATGTTTGTAGATTTTAAAGCTGCATATGACAGCACTGATAGAATTGGGCTCTTCAAGGCTATGGAGGAACTTCATGTCCCTAGAAAACCTAGATGTCTAGTGGATCTTATTCTCAAAACTTTTAATTGAATAACTGAAATTTTTAGACTAAGCAAGGACTCAGACATGGAGATGCCGCCTTGTAATGCCTTTTGTTTAATCTAGTCCTAGAGAAGGTTACAAGAGAGACCAGTCTGGATATAAGAGGTACCATACTCCACAAATCTCTACAGATATTAGCATATGCTGATGATGATATTATTCTTGGGAGATATGAAAGAACGGGCAAAGAAACACGTGTAAAGCTGAAGAAAGCAGCACTACAAATGGGGTTAACCATTGATGAAGAGAAAACTAAATTTATGGAAGTGGCAGTAATAAACACAAAGAAAAGCATATTAGAAAACAAAAAGTTAGAAATAGTAAGTGAATTTCAATATCTTGGGTCCGTAGTCACCTGTGATAACAATATTGAAGTGGTAATTAATCATAGAATAACTATGGGAAATAAATGTTATTATAGAATGCAAAATTTACTAAAATCAAAACTTCTAAGAAAAGATACTAAATGTAAAATATATAAAACCCATATAAAGTCTGGTGTACTTTATGGTATTGAGAGTTGGACGCTCATTAATTTAAATGAAGATAAAATGAAAATTTCTGAAAGAATATGGAGAAAAAATATAATGATGAATTATATAATTTATTCAAAGAACCAAATATAGTGCAGTCAATAAAAATAATCAGAGTGAAGTGGCTAGGGCATATCATAAGGATGGATGAATGTAACGTAATGTAATGTAATGTGATGTATGTAAGGAGTGGCCCATAAAAACTGGCCCCTGCACTGTGACCTTCAATGATCTATTGTGCCTCCCCTTAGATTAGCCCTTCACTAATCCTACACTTTTAATAAAGTGTAGGACCCTGCTTATGGGGCATCATGAAAGTCACTTGGTTCCATAAAAAACTGACCCAAGTGACAAAATATTAAATAAGCTATCAAAATCACACAGGATGTGTGTGGCAAGGATGGATGAAAGTTTGCTCTGCAGGAAATTAACCTTCTCCCAGCTAGAAGGCAGTAGAAAGAAAGGAAGACCAAAATTAAGGTGGCTGGTTGATGTACTGCAAGACCTCAAATTTTGAAAGTGACAATATGGTAGAGGAAGGCACAAGACAGGAATTTTTGGGAGACTGTTATCAAGGAGACCAAGGCTCGCAAAGGGGGCTGGCACAAGGTAATAATAATAATAATAATAATAATAATATGATGATGATGATGCTAACTTCCTGCCTTATGTGATTTGACAACAGTCTGTTTTATCAATATCATGAATTGTATTGAATACGAACATCATATTTTCTTTCTGTATTGCTGTGATTACCTTCTGCTAACTTTTCTGTGTGTCAAATAGATGGCAGGGGCAAGAAAGTTGAATCAGCTTTGCATAGAATATTTGTAATGCAGTTCCTACATTTCTGAGGACATATATCCTGAAGGATGTGTCAGACTTCTACTAAATATTACTGGAAGGATGTCTTATTCCATTTTGAATTGTCAGGTAAGATGCATCTTCTTTGTTGCTAGCATTTAGGTAAGAGGATTCTACAGCATTCCAGTAGCTCAGTGCTTATCAGTATTGAGAATTATTACTGTAGAGACATTAGTATGAAGTTCAGGCACCAATAACAGTGGATTAAATACAGCCACAGCTGCACAAATTTTCAGATGAAAATCTTGCATCTATGTATATAAATAAATCAAAATCAAAAGTCCATGTTATGCCAAGCAGTTAACTAAAAGTTCAGCTTTTTAGAAGCTAATGGGAAAATCACTTGTATACAGGTTAAGTTCATTTTCCCACCAACTTCCAAAAAAGTTAAGCCTTAATTATTTATTTGGCATAACACAATCCAAAACTACATAATGGGGCGTTTGTTTGATTGTCTTATTTATCTGTTTCAGATTAAGAAGTCATGAATATTTTGAAGATACACTCAGCGTAGTATACATGAAGAAACATACCCTACTATTTAAAGTACAATGTACGTGGTGCAATCCAAAAGTTCCCGAAATTTGAATTTTGCACGCGAATGGTTATGAGTACATAGAAATACCGCTAGGTGTCTCCCCACATACCCTTCTTGAATCAGTGTGGAAAGCGGCGTTGAGTTGAGTGGTTGGGTTTATTGTTGGTGAACGTATTTCCATTGTTGTGTTTCCGTGAGTTTGTGATTTTGCGTTGGCTGACCTGAGAGAGCAGCTTGTCTGTATAAAATTTTGTTTTAAACTCGGGAAAACTGCTACAGAAACGCACCAAATGTTGAAGCAAGCTTTTGGTGACAATATCTTAGACCAGACACAAAGTTACGACTGGTATAAGCGTTTCAAAAATGGCCGAAAGTCGACTGATGATGACAATCGTTTGGGATGGCCGTCAACTTGCACCACACCAGAAAATGTCATGACAGTTAGGGATCTGATTCTGCAAGATCGTAGACTGACCATCCAAGACCTCTGTAACACCTTGGGACTAAGTTACGGTACATGTCAACGAATTTTGTCAGAGGAACTGAACATGAGGAGGATTGTGGTGAAGTTTGTGCCACGACTGCTGCAAAATGAACAGAATCAGCATCTGTACTGCCTTGTAGGGGGGGGGCTAAGGAAACTGCTAAATTACTTCCTCGATCGTTGCTTCATTAGCTAGGGGCACCCAGTTCACAGGGCTTGTCAGGAGAGCGCGGGTGCGAAATGCGGTAAGGAAAGAAATCACATCAACAGAAATCCACATTCTCACCCTGTGCTACCCTATATTGGTTATAAACAATCAATATACAGTTATATACATTATACAAAGCCAACTGGTGTCAGATTACATATTACACTCTTCTAGGCGATTCACTGGACCTCATCTTTGCCTCTCTTTTCACCCAGTTGCGGGTCGCTTGTCTCCTCTTTCCCCTATTCCACTCATCCATGTATCTCCACTACACCTCTCTCATCCCCTGCATACATATCTATATATCTTTACACATCCCTGCATCTAGACACACACTCTGCAGTCTCTATATTACACATGTCTACCTCTGCATCCCTCTGATGAGTCACTCTTACGCCCTATACACTTGTCGTAACGTTCCTAACTCATGTCCCATTGGAGAAGTTACACTTTAATAATATCACAATGAAATAGCATGGCGATAAGAGTAGTTCCACTTACTTTGCGTTGAGACTGCAGAAGGATGGCGTGGCCCGGCACCCAGTCGGAGCTTCTTCCAGCATAGCCTTCGGCGACAACTGGCCAAAATTACTGTTTGAATAATCCCCATAATAATTCACTGCCCGGGTTATATACCTTTATTCTTGCTAACTCGTTACATTCCCGGAGGGTGCAAGTCCGCCTACAATGACGTTATGTCCCAAGTGGCTAACTCTCGTTGGCTGGGATCCTTAAGGGTGGACATGCCCCCTTATGGCTATTCTGTTTGGCTAAGCGCTTTTAGCTGCAAACGTTCCTCCCTCACTCAAGTGTAGATTTTGCAGAGTTAGCATTTTGATGTACCTTCAACGTCATTATGCTTACAGGACATCGATGCGTCTCGGGCTAACGTCCGTCTAATTCAATATGTAAAAATTCCTTGAAGTTTCTTAACCCTTCTCTACATTCTCTTTCATGCGTCTTACTAGTAATTCCCAAAATACTTATTCTATTCTAGCCAACATTTTCCCCTAAAATAAAAAAATTAAATACACTTTTAACATGTTACCGGGAGTCGGCCTTCAGGGCACAACAGCATCACTTGGATGTGTGCAAGGAACTTCAACAATAGCTTTAAGAGGATCCAAACTTTCTTTCGAAGGTTGTCACTGGTGACGAAAGTTGGGTTTACGGCTGCGACCCTGAAAGTAAGCAGCATTCGTCGCAATGGAAGAAACCTTCTTCACCTCGGCCAAAAAAAAGCTCGACAAGTCAAGAGCAACATTGAGTCCGTGTTGATCTGTTATTTTGATATTGACGTGATTGTTCATAAGGAGTTCGTCCCTCCTGAAAGAGTTCTATCGCGATGTTTTAAGACGTTTGAGGGAGGACATGAGGAGAAAACATCCAGAGAAGTGGCACACCAATGACTGGGTACTCCACCATGACAACGCACAACCGTATATGGCTTACACTGTGCAGGAATTTTTGGCTAAAACAAGATGGCAATTGTTCCCCACCCACCGTACTCGCCAGACTTAGCTCCATGTGACGTCTTTCTCTTCCCCAAGATGAAAATCAAGTTGAAGGGGCGGAGATTTGATACAGTTGAGGAAATTAAAGTGGAAACGCAGACAGCACTAAACACCCTAACAAAGATAGACTTCCAGGATGCATTTCAAAAGTGGCAGAAACACTGGGATCGGTGTATGCGCTCCCAAGTGGACTACTTTGAAGCTGATGGTGCAGAATAAGATCCAGGTAAGACATAATAGATTTTATTATTATATTTCGGGAACTTTTGGATTGCACCACGTACTTATCTGTAAGACGGTTCTCAACGGAATAATTTTTTAAGCATCTGAAATGTTCTAATGCATTTACATACATAAACAGTAATCTTGAGCTAATGTCTACTTTCTAACACAAAAACATACATCCCTGAAGATGACACTGAAAATGTCGAAACATGCTCAGTAAACAGCGAACATAAATGTGTTATAATTCACAGTATAGAATAAATGATGATAAATAATACTGTGGTATTGATTTTACTTGGATTTAAGACTTCCACTAACTAAAACACGCCCTGGACTGGACATGTTCCTCAGATATCTTGAAACAGCGTATTCAGTCACTTATTTTTAAAACTGTTAAAACACTTTATTAACTGGATAGTTGATAAAAAATACTTGACTTAAGTTTTGCTCCATGACTGGCAAATAATAATTATTCTGGGTATTAATTTTATTGAGCGTACCAAATTCCATCAGAACTTCTCACATCATTCCGGAAATACATCTAACTAGTACTTCATCATCTTTATACATAATAAATAAAACTGGAAATAATATATTAATGCACCTAGACTGCTGTGACAATCCTGAGCCCCTCTGGTATGCATGGTATCTGTCACAGTTTCCTTGGCTTGGATGAAAGGTATGACCACTGCCTGCAGCATCTTCAGTTCCATCATGACTCCCAGCTGGTTCCATATACTGAAACAAAGCACACTTATGAACTCACTGTAATATTTATGACCTTGTCCATTGCAGACAGGTGTTTGAACACAATTAGAGTAGTACAAGGTGAGGGTAAAAATTAAATTCAAATTTACCTCTGTGATTAATGAATTAATTAAGCACTTATCTATGAATATGCATTTTGGAGTGGAGAGACAGCTCCATTCTTTCTTAACTTTGGACACTAGATGCAAGGTGAGTGAGCACCTTCATGCCATGGACAGTTTTCCACACAGAAAAGGAAACCCAGTCAGCCCCAGAGCTGATCTAGACATGCTAGCAGAGAGGAAAATCTTTGTACCCACCAGGAATCAAACTCCAATTCTCTGGTCATCCAACTAAAAGCCTAATCACTACCCAGCTATCCTGGTGGATAATAATTCTCTTAATAACTGAAGAATTTTTAATGCGTTTTAATAATGTCTGTTCACAACACAGCCTTTCCTTAACTGCACACCATTTTAAAGCACTGGATACCTTGCAGGTCAGTTTAAAGAATTATATACTATAAAGTAGCTTTTGCAGGCAGAAGTAAACTAGAGGAGAATTGTCTTTGTTAAAAATAATATGAAATTTAGCAAGATAGGATTAATGCACTTTTGCAAGGAATAAGATTGTTGTGCTCTACAACTCAATGCTAAATTCTGTAAATTATGTTTATAGCAATATAGAGAATATACAGGAAATTCTGTGAAATAAAATATTCGTTGTGTTTGTTTGAAAATGATTAAGATTTATGCATATTCACCAGGAACTCTTTCCACAGGGGTTGAAGCTGACCACTGACCTCCAACTAGTGCTGAGGTCATGAATACGTAGATCTATACATAGACATTCCCATATGGTATCGTGCTGTAGTGCTTAATTAAAGTTTAGGGACAAATTTATATATATTCATATGTGCATGTGTGTGTGTGCACGTGCATGCGTGCGTGTGTGGGGGGGACAGCCCAAAATGTTCTCTAACTTGTATTACAATTTGTTCTGCATGCTTTGATTTCACAAAAAGATAAGGGGCACACAAATAAGCTCTGCTTTACTGTGCTGTATTTCACAAGTTTCAGCCCCTCTGACACATCGTGAGAGGTTACAATCCTGTATGGTGTCATGCACATTTGTGTGTATTACCCATTTAAAAAAATGTGCATTTTTCAGAAGGACACTTTGAAATATTTCCATTAACATAACTTCTCACTATCAGTGTCCATTAGCATCACATTTTTTTTCTGGAGCAAGGATACACTGCTAACCTTTTCACTGTGTTGTGTACCAAATTTACAGCTTGCTATATATATGGTAATTCATACTTACCTTGAAACCATATTTAAGTTCTTGATAATTTTCAGTTTCTTTCTGTACTAGTTCCTTCAATTCTTCTATCCCCATGCTTTCTGAAACAAAGAATGTACACATAAGTTTCAGGAAGAAGTATGTGAATAGTGGATGTGATTGGTTGGTGAGTTACAAATTTTGGGGTTCAACTAATTATGTGGTAATTATTTCTTTTAATACAAAACATCTATTTTAGATTGATAATAATATAACTGTTTATGTTAATTTTCCAAATGGTTACTGATATAAATATGACACAACATGTAAACTCATGAATTCCATTAAGTTATGTGCTCCATTAGTCACGCTGCAAACGTCAGTAATGGAATTCTTATGATCGACGCCCCCAGGTGACCTATGGACGTTGGTTATGGCTTCTGAAATTCGCTCTTGAAGGGACTGTGGCATTGCAGGGTACGTTACCTGATCTCTCACATGTTCTCCTAGGTAAGAGCGGCATGGAATAAAGTCTGGGTATTTAGGAGTCTTATGAAATGGCCCCGTTCATCTTATCCAAGTCATTTTGGCTCGAAAATCACTTATTCTTTATAGCAGTCGGTGTGAAACTTGCCGCCATGCACTACGATCGACTACATTCCATGTTTCAAACGAGAACTTCGAGTTTTGTTGTTATATTCAAGTTTCGTGTTTGTGACTGTTTTAAGTAATTTCTTATTTCCCAGATAATATACATATAATAGCCATGTATTTCATGCATGTTCACATATGAGAATCCACGGTCAACTATAATAAAATTTGTAAAAGACGTCGAAATCCTAGAAAACACTATAATCTTGTAATGTGTTTTGCCACTGAAGCCGCCTTTCGGTTTGTTAATTAGTTTATTTAACAACCTACAGATGGTAACTATAATTGATTATGATTATTTTTTTTGAAAGTGTAGCATGAACTTACCTTTCAAATTGTACCGTTGCTCAGTGAATGCTGAGTGCCAAACAGTGATTTGTTGGTAAGCAAACTCATGAATCGTGTGTCGTGAAACAAGACCTCGATTCGTATTCTTGCGACGTCACTTTATTACTCTTCCATGTAACTATAACACAAATGTTGAACAAGTCGTTTCACAGTCAGTCCTTTCGTGTTAACTACTCTCACTAGAATTTCGAACTGCAGAACTGTTGAACTGTCCGGGCTGGCTAACAACTGGCTTCAGTAAACACCACTGCCACAGCCGATGTTTATATTGTGACATGTCAAACCGTTGTTGGGCAACGGAATATGGAGCGAGGTTATTCAACAATAAGGAAAGCGGCGTTTGTCCATGCCGTGCCTGGCCGAGCCGAAGTGCGCTGGTTGCTACGCAGCATTGCAGTAAACATCTCTTGGCAGTACTTCTTTTGGCTTAGAGCATTGGCAGCATTGCCCAGCAACGCCTCTGTCAACACGGCTATTATGCAACAGTGAAGCAAGGTGCGTTTTCCTCTGTTCGACTGAGTTGTAACCAATGGAATCAAGACAGTTGTCAGAAGTGACCGTTGAAGGCGTGCAGTCACCCTGTACAGTTGAAGTCTGGAAGTGACTGTAGCAGAAGAAGTAATTGGGAATATGAAATTATTAATTGTGTAACTGTGGATATAAGTGTGCAATAAATATGCTAGTTCCAAGACCGGCGTGGAGTTATTTGTCGTGTCAGTAGACAAACACGCGACAATGTATATCGGAGAAGTATTAAAATTCGCCTCCAGCAGCACACATATTGTTACGTCATGGCGGGGAAGTGTTTACTGGCTCATTGCCTAGCATCAGGGGCAGCTCCTCTGCTGTTACGTCATGGTGGGGAAATGTTTACTGGCTTGTTGCCTAGCAGCAACAGCTACTGTGCTGTTGCGTCACTGCGGGGAAGTGTTTACTGGCTCGGCAAGTAACACGCAACCAGTAGTAGAGCGAACACATATGCAGTCATGGATCATAAGTCAAGGAATTATCGGGGAAAGATGTCTCAGTTCCCAACATTGTGAACCAGGAAGAAATTGTTGTGTGTTGAACAGTTATTGGTTGCTGAGTAACAACGTGGTTCAACAGACTTGATTTCTGTGTTTTAAACACTTATTGTTTATTGGGTTACCAAAAGAGTCAAATATTTGGTGTGCATTTACATTTCTACATGTGCACAAATGAGCATTAATTGTGAATTGTAATTAATTCCATGTATAATTGAGGGAGAAATGACCATATCATAAAAATCTTAAATATTCATATAGAAAGGAGCTTGGATATTGTAGTCGATATAACGATTGGCTATGGGCTGAAGACCGAGGGGTCGGAGTTCGAGTCCCAATAGAGTCGGGAATTTTCTCTTCTCCAAGCTGTCCAGATTGTGGGGGGAAACTGGCATAGAAGTCTGGGGCAGAAGTTATCTACAGCTCTCAACCAACCAGAGAGCCTTAAACAATAAATCTGAATTACCGCTATTATGCATAAGTATGGTCTTTGATTATATGAATTTGGTAAGTATGAATTTTGATTTGATGTGGTTTTGAAACAGGAGTAGACATTTACGCACGAAGTTACTACTCCATGTTAAGCACATTATTTTTATAAATATGAATGTATGTTTACTACAACGAATGAAATTAGAAATATATAGAATTCTTTCAAACCCCAAAATTTTAGGGTATTATCAACTGTTATTTAAACCATATTAGTTTTATGATATGTTATGCAACTTTCGGTTTAACCCAAAGTTAGTCTGTAGGATGTGAAGGACTTCTAAGGTTACCCTGATGGTTTTATAGTTTTAGTATTGCTTTTGCAGTATATGATTAAGAGAATAAAAACTTGCATTGCTTTTGGGTGCTTATGTCATCCAGTAGACAGGAAGAAGTAAAATTATTCAAATTTCACAAGGATTCAGCACGGTATATGTGTTTTAATGTATGGTGTAACGGCTTTATTGCATGTTACTTAATCCAAATAAGAAATTAAATTTAGCTTATGTCTGTGTTCAATTTATTCAAGATAACCCCAAAATATGTTTCCCGGTCAACTTAAATTTTCTGAAATAAAACTAATATGTAAAATGGGTGATAAGAATTTTATTAGTAATTATAGACCAATATGGTTGTTAACGTTTTTCTCAAAAATATTTGAGAAAATGATATAGAGGAGACTTTGTAAACACTTGGTGGGTAATATTTTATTGAATGAACAATTTGAATTTAGGGTAACTCTTCATCTGACAAAGCCACTTATAGATTACTTGACCAGATATTAATGGCTCTCAATGATGGACATAATGTGCGAGGAATATTCTGTGATATAGAAAAATATATTGATTGGGTTAACCATAAGATTTTGTTTTCAAAATTAGAGTTTATTGTATTTTGAGCTTAATCCACAAATTAATAACATCATACTTGGAAAGAAGATTTCAAAGAATAAGATTACAAACCAAATAGTATAATTTAAACATATATTCAAATTGGGGCGAAATTTCACATGGAGTCCCCCAAGGTTGCCCTTTTTTATTTATATTAATATTCTTCTTTAGGACTCAATAAAATTTCTACCCCTATTATTTTGCTGGTGACAGTAGTTTAATTATCAGTGAACTTGATCCCTTGTTTTTCCAAGACAATTTAACTGAATTTTTTTAAGTTTTAAATATATGTTTTAATACCAATTTATTATCTTCAATATTTTAAAAAACAGATTATATTAAATTCACAACAAAAATCATATGAACAGGACAACTATATTAATATTGCATATGCAATACTAATATTTCTGTTTCATGTTATATAAAGTTTTTAGGAATTAATTTCGTAAACACATTATCATGGAAGAGATATGTTGATCAACCTCTTCCGATAGTTATGCCTATTATGTGACCAGAACTGTTAAACATGTATGAATCGGGAAATATTTTTGGTGGTCTATTATGCTTATTTGCATTATATTATGAATTATGGTATGTATTATTTTCTGGGGAAATTCTTCAAATGCTATTATAATTTTTCATGTGCAGAAGAGGGCACTTACAATAATGACAGGTATTAGAAACAGAAACTCTTCTAGACAGTTTTTTAAAACTTTAAGAATTCTCCCTCTTCAATCTCAGTATATTTATTATTTATTGTATATTGTGGTTGATAACATTGATTCATTTGTAATAAGTGATTAGTCGTACATAGTTTTCAATACTAAGGTCTTGGGTTCAATTTTGTGCCCATAAATGTTATGATATTGTATAATGCTGTGTGTGTGTGTGTGTGTGTGTGTGTGTGTCAGTGTAGCTCAGACAACCATTTGAGTCTGTAACAATAAATATTCGCTGCACTTAGAGCAGATAGCTTGGCTGATGGATGCTCTTAAGCGACTCCTTCTATAACGGCCAGCGACGCCCGGTGGCGACAGTGAAAATTTGTTGGTCCTGAAAGGGGCCGTTTGTTCAAACGTGGTTTTCTTGTAACAGCCTGGGTCTCCTTTATGGCAGCTCAGCAATTATGAACCGGCAGATGGTGCTGCGGTGCATGCACTGATAGAGTCAGTTATCTGCACTGGTCTGCACTGCGTGCATTGGGAACGTCAGCTGTCTGCTGGTGCTGGTAATGGGGAGCAGGGGGATGCAACTCAATGCTATTGGCGGGCAACATAACCGCCCTGACGTCATGAAGCATCACTGCTGCCACAGTGCCCGGAGGCAGATCTTTTGAAATAAAAAATGCCTGTCGCCAGTGCCGAGGGCTCGGTCGGTAAGAAGGTATTCTATCATACCACCTGCCCTATCTGTAAGAAAGTATGCTATTACACCACCAGCACTTTTTACTGCTCCCTCCCGAAAAATCACTGGTTCATGCATATAGCTAGAATTAATAATCGATGTAAATGAAATGCTCATATTTTACAGGCACTGGTGGGAAACTTTCTCCAGATAAATAATGTTGCAACCTGATATCTTGTACTGCAGAGGTTCTTACTCTGTTATGTGTTTTCTGTTTTCGAACTGAGTTTAATATCACTTCACTCAAAACCATGTGGAGGGAATGAGTTAAATGATATTAAACCTCAAAACTTACATGATATTAAACTCAGTTCAAAAACAGAAAACACACAATGGAGTAAGAACCTATGCGGTACAAGATATCAGGTTGCAACATTATTTATCGGGAGAAAGTTTCTCACCAGTGCCTGTAAAATAAGAACAATTCATTTACATCAATTCAACACTCCCTTACTGAAATTCAATGGATATTTGAACTGTAACATATATAGAATACTTGTGTTTAGGAAAGCTGATGGTGGGTAAACTTGAAAGAAAATTCTGTTTCCATCAGAGATACTTGTATTCAACTTCATAACTTTGCTTACAGCTTATATCTGAAAGCTGCACAGAACACAGCTTTTCAATTACATTAATGTGTTATATATCATGTATAGGAAGTAATAATACTGAGGTTTCCATTTGTTATTAATTTCAGTAGTATAATGAAACTCAAGAATCTGATACACTCTCTTGTTAACAAGATTAAGATTGCATTTAATAATATACGAAAAGCAATGAAATAATTGCAGAACTGCTACAAACTTTTTTTTATTTGTTTCATTCTGGTCCTACAAAACTATAATTTTGCCTGTGGTTCTTTATGGGTGTGAAACTTGGTCTCTGACATTAAGGGAGGAACATAGACTCAGGGTGTTTGAGAACAGGGTGTAGAGGAGAATATTTGGACCAAAGAGAAATGAAGTGACAGGAGGTTGGAGAAAACTGCATAATGAGGACCTTCATAACTTGTACTCTTCTCCAAGTATAATTAGAATGATAAAGTCAAGGAGGATGAGGTGGGCAGGTCATGTAGCACGAATGGGGGAGACAAGGAATGTGTATAGGATATTGGTGGGAAAGCCAGAAGAGAAGACCAAGGAGTAGGTGGGTGGACAATATTAGAATGGATCTTAGAGAGATAGGATGGGATGGTATGGATTGGTAGGTCTGGCTCAGGATAGGGACCATTGGAGGGTTCTTGTGAACATGGTGATGAACCTTCAGATTCCATAAAATGCTGGGAAATTCTTGAGTAGCTGCAGAATTGGCTCTCCTCAAGAAGGGCTTGGCTCCATGGGTAAGTAAGTAAGTTAGTTCATTCTGGTCCGTCACACTAACAATTACAAAGACAAAAATAACTCCGGCAAGCAAGCCACGAACAAACACGGACAATACTAAGAATCTCCTTCACAAGATAGACAGGCGGCACAAGTTCAGCCCTCTCCAAGAAAGACGATAGGAGAAGTGACATGAACCTGCGTGATTTATAAAATTTTGTCTTAAACAACAAAGTTTTAATACCAGGAAGGTTGCTGTGATGGTGAAAAGTTGAATATTGTGTATTCCAGGCATTGTGTGTGTATGTAATTTAGCACTCATAACACCTGTTGTGATAGTGGTTTCCGAATAAGTATTGATGTTACCTCTGAAGATGATCTATAAGTATTGAAACACGTAAGGGTGCTGAGTTTTCAAGTGGTAAAACTTAAATAGTCACACTGTACGGAGTTGTTTTTGTCATATAAACCTCATGATCTGAAACATGCTCATGTTTCCAAAATAATAAATTAACTGAACAAATATATTGAACCTTGAAAGTATGATATATATATATATATATATGTGTGTGTTCATAAGTTCATCGCTGAACACAATAATATGGCCAACATAATAAAATATCTGAAGCAATATAATGATCCTTCAAAATCTTAAATATGTAAATATTCACAAGTTCAATATTGATCACAATAATATGGCCAGCATAATAAAATATCTGAAGCAATATAATGAACCTTGAAAATCTTAAATATGTAAATGTTCACAAGTTCAATGTTGAACACAATAATATGGCCAGCAGAATAAAATAACTGAAGGAATATAATGAACCTTAAAAATCTGATGTTTATATATTTATGCTCATAAGATCAATGCTGAACACAATAATATGACCAAAATAATGCAATGACTGAAGGGATATACCCATAATAACAAATTAGATGAATAAAATATGTAGATACTAATAAGTAAAAGTTCCTACGTAGGAAGTAGTTAATAAATTTAATTACAAAATATACACTGAATCCTGACATTGATACTGCTCCTCGGTGTTTCACACTGAATCAGGTAACCTGAAGATTGCAAGTCAAGTATAAAGTAATGCCACTTCACTCTTACTCACATATAAAAACGAACCATTTGAGTCAGAAAAGAATTTCCCATACAATTCTTGATTGAAATCTAATTATTTTCAGATAGAGAGCAGAATGAACTCTGACCGTCTTCTGAGAATGATGTTCTAATATACTGGGAAGAAGGAAACAAGTCTCCAAAGCAAGAAAGAGACGGAGTTCAAGAGCAGAATAGGTTTCTTGTACGTAATCCGACTGTAGGTGACAATGTTATCAACAAATTACTCAAAACCCGAGGTTTGAGACAAGAGCATGTGAAGGCATGGTAGTTGGAGTTGCTTGTCACCAGGGTTACTTTCTCCAACTTAGGAAATTGATGCTCATGTGAGCAATTGGAATATATTATTCCAGTAATTC
>NW_019735556.1:1173107-1204149 GCF_002891405.2 Cryptotermes secundus | reverse complement strand
GAAAGATATGCCAAGATTATTATTGTTCTTGTATAATCATGAATGGTCTCTAAGAAAGTTAAANTTATTGTAGGGGGTTACTTGAAGTAGATCATCTGTCACCCAGACATCATGGATTCTCTCGGATTGGAAGCGTGTTCATTTTTCATCACCAGAACAAGGGACAAATTCAGATGTAAAGATACCTGACAGTGTTTACAAATACATGGAAGAGTCCACACATCTGGGAGCATTATTACGGAATGAAATATGCATTTATGAAGAAATCAGGAATGGGCGAAGAGGGTGTTTGGGAAAAGCTTGCTACCATTTTGTTCTGAATCTTTTCACTGCCTATCTGCCATCTAAACATGTAAAGACAAAATAAGCAAAACTTCAGACTTCCCTGGTGTTCGAGTATGGGAGCTAAAAATTGTATCTTAGCTACTTGATAATATTAATATTCAACCTCCTATATGGTAAAATTCAGTATTCCACCAACTACAAGAGCCAAGTTACACTGCTGATATGTTGTGAAAGATATGCCAAGATTATTATTGTTCTTGTATAATCATGAATGTTCTCTAAGAAAGTTAAGTCATCATGACAGCACACACGTACAAACATGCAGATCATTTATCACATAGCATGTTCTATATCAACCAGCAATCTGACTGAATCACTGTCTAACTGACTAACAAATTAACTGAAACTCTTCTTCTATTTTACAAGCATGGCCGGCAAACACTAACATGAAGTGATCTGCATGTTTATAATTTTCGTGTTATTCATAAGACTATGGTTCCCATAAGCAAACTCACTGCTCTTACTAGAGATATTTTTGGTCAGTGTCTGCTCTTGCAGTTTTCTGGATGTTTGCAAATATGAAAACGTATCTAATGGGTATAGGCCCATGTCTCAATTGGTGTTTTTGTACGTGATTGTATAAATTATGCAAGGCATTGGGGTTGTCAGGTCTTAAAGTGGTCCAGTTTAGTGAATTTTGTCCAAATAGAAATGAGGACTAGCATAAAACTCGGCAATTGGAAAGAAGATAATTAGTAACACATTACAGGGGAACGCAGAATCTGAGCTCACATCACTCAAAATAGAAATTAAAATTTGTGGTTGTAGGATGGTTTGCACTACCATGAAGGTAATTTAAGTGGTGTAATTGAGCAAGCGCAACCTGGTTATGATGGGTGGCGGGGGTCGGAAGGGGCACAGCAATAGAAACAGTGTATGGTCCCAAATTTTATGTGAGAAAATTGAGAAAGTGTGTAGGTTTTGACTCTATTCAAACTAAGGCCTTCAGGTCTTGATTGTCACGCTGTTCTATGAGATAGATGGGATGAGGGAGGGAGGAAGGCAGAAAGAAAAGAAGGGGGTCATGGGATCCAGATAGGTGAAATGAAGAGTTTTGGACCGGTGCTCTGAACCATACTGTTATTGCTCCTGTAAGCACACACTGTGACTCTGTCTCAACACAGTCCTAAGTGAAGAGTGCACTCAGTGGATGCTTATTAGGGCAGCAGCAGCACTGCGAAGAGGTTCACCTCATGTTCTTCATTTCGGGTATGAAATCCTGAACATAAGACAGGATTTCATATCCCCCCCTCAATGTCCTGTGCCTCACCGTGGCGAGGGGGTGTAACAATGAATGATGCAAAAGTTCGTGTGAGACAGACACAGTTCTGAAATTCTGCTCATCACAATGTAAATGTACGTCTGGCTATGCTTCCAAATTGCCCATGTTTGGTAAATGATTATTTCGCACGTGCTTATCCCCTGTATGTATTCACAAGTTTCTAATGAAATCTTATATTACCTGGCTGTCCAACCACCTACCGCAGCATTAGTGCTCCTCCAAGTTGGTACTGTTTAATACTCGTTACACCTGGACAGTCCCTAATTGTTTAGACAAGCACATTCATAAGAAAAATAGCATTTCCTTCACTGTTAACTCATACTGTTTCCAAGTGAACTGACATCCTTCACTGGCCAAAGCAGGACAGAGCAAAAGATTTCTGGTGCATCACCTCTCTTCTGGAAATTAAATCACATCAAACATTTCAATTACCTTAGAATTTACAATGATGACGATAGCAAGATATGAATTTAAGGACCTCCATTAAAAGGTTCTGACTACATGCTTACACTGTGTTTAGTGCTATCAGTTTTGTTTGAAGTGTTTTAGACCGAACCAGTAATTATGGAAATAAAAAAGTGAAAGCACTTTAAGACAGTGTAAGATATTTTCTTCATTAACTGATATTATGAGAATTTTGCTTTGTATTAAGAACCATATATAAAGTTTCATACTTTCTCAAGTTCATGTTAGCCTGTTGGGTGAGGAATATAAGTTAAGGCTGAATTCATGGAAGGAGATGTCATTAAGCATTGCTTATCCTTTCCAGGGATAACTGGTCCCCATCCATTGGTGAATGATACCTTGGCAGCCCTCATGGTTATATTCCCTCATGTTACAGACTGTTTGAGTTATATCTGGAGAATTTTTACAATAACAGCTTCATGTATTTGACATGCAAGGGTCCGCTAATTTATCTATGCCTGCTGACTTGATAAATAAATTTGTTCACCAAAATAAATGGAAAAAAGCCAATTATAAATTAATTTTTTCTTCTGAAGCTGAGATGATGGGAGGTCCTAGGATCTTTTCAGTGCTGGGGGCAGCCATATATTTTGCTCAGAAACTTGTGTAGGATGTGGCTCAGAATATTTGTAATAACTGTCATAGAGTATTGAGAACAGAATGCTTTTATTTAAATGCTCTTAATATTTATTGCTGCTTATTGCTATTTATTAATTTTTAAAAAATCAATAGAAATTAAATATCTAATCCCCCATCCTACCGCGATTGCTCATGGTTTTGAAGTGACTTTTCACACACAGTATTTCTGAATCAGACATTTTACCAGAAGCTATTGTGATTATAAAATTTTGCTTTGGTTTCATAATCATTCAATTTTCATTAAATTTCAAGGGCCTAATTGGTCAGCCATTTTTCTCTTTCACAACAAATTACCATTTACACCTACATTTCGCGTTGCTCAAAACAGATGACCTAGAATAGTACTGTCTTCTGGGTTTTCAGGTTGTGTAATTCTCTGCCTGCTTCTACAGGTTTCTTACTTTGCTTACTCTTCGACCATGATGACAAAGCAAATGTTCCTGAGAAACTCTGGAATTTTTCCAAACGAGATGCCTTGTGGGCCCAAGAAAACGTACTCCTCGAAGTCACTGCTGTCAGAACCAGAGATTCAACACAGATAATAATTAGAAATTGAGTTCACTCACTCACTCATAGAGCTTAGCCCTTCTTGAGAAGCCGGCAATTGTGCAGCTACTCAACAAGTTTCCAGAATTTTATGGAACTTTAAGGTTCATTACCACATTCACAAGAGCCCTCCACTTGTCCCTATCAACAGCCAGACCAATCCACTCCATGCCATCCCAACCTGTCTCTCTAAGATCCATTTTAACATTGGTCTTCCCGGTGGTCTCTTTCCTTCTGGCTTTTCCAGAAATATCCTATATGCATTCTCCTTCTCCCCCATTCATGCTACATGCACTGCCCACCTCATCCTCCTTGACTTGATCATTCTAATTATACTTGGAGAAGAGTACAAGTTATGAAGCTCCTTATGCAGTTTTCTCCAACCTCCTGTCACTTTATCCCTCTTCAGTTCAGATATTCTCCTCAACACCCTGTTCTCAAACACCCTCAATCTATGTGCCTCCCTTAATGACAGAGACAAAGCTTCACACCCATATAGAACCACAGGCAAAATTATAGTTTTCTATATTCTAATAATGTTTTTTGACAGCAGACGAGAAGACAAAAGGTTCTGGATTAAATGGTAGCAAGCATTACTCAAGTTCAATGTCCTCTTAATTTCCCCTTGAATCAGGTTTTGATTTGATATAGTCATTCCAAAATATATGAACTGTGCCACATTTTCAAAGCATCTGCTACCTATCTTTTATGTCATGATTTTACCCTGCATTCTGCTGAAGAGACAGCAACATATACATAAATACCTCTCATGGTCCAGTTTCAATCAGTCCTGATTCACTATAGTCCAGTTTGAAAATTTCAAAACAAACTAAATTTTAATTGAGCAAAATAGTCGTAAAAATAAATTCTAAAAAATTAGTACACAAAATTATTTTTAATACATAAATGATTGGTCTTTTTCCTTTATACAGTCAAGTCTCTTTTTGTACAGTTTATTTTTATGTTTTTTTAAAGTTATGCGATACGATACATATTTCAATTTTTTCTGGATTTCCCCCTTTTATATGTATTTACCTATGCTTGGGTCATTCGTTCTTGAGCTCTNAGCTCTGACAGCTATCACTGGAGGAGGTGGAGATAGCACTGAAGAGGCATGCTCCGCATTGACTTTTATCTTGCTACAAAGAAATGTATGAAGAGAAAAGGCCAAAGAAGAAAAATGTGCAGACATCAAATTGCAATTTTTAGAGAATAAAAAGTGAATTGCGATAAACATTAATTTTTTAAAGTTATTTCTAATAAAGACATTTAAATTTATTAATTCCGTTTTATTTATTGTAAAACGGAGATTTTTTTAACCAATTATCCTTTTTTGTATGTATTTAGTTCCTCGATTAGTCTGATTTCAAAAAGTCCGGGGCATTGGCAGAACCGATTACCTGGACTATGCGAGGTATTGCTGTACTTAGTTTTCTCTGTGTTTACTTCTAGACCAATCTACTTTCTGGTGTAAATTAAAGACTTCATGTTTCTCTTTATGGTATCTATATTATCACCCAGTAGATTTACATCATCAGCATAGACCAGCAGCTGATGTGCCCAATTTACTTTCAATCCCACCGCATTTTCATGGACCTTCCTAAAGGCACATTCTAAAGCAAAGTTGAAAAGCAGTGGCAATAAAGCATCTCCTTGTTTTGGACCATTCTGGATAACAAAATTATCAGATAAATGTTTACCTATATGGACTTTACTAGATGTTTCATTTAAACACATTTTAATCAGCCTAACTAGTTTCATGGGTACCCCAAGCTCTATGAGGATATTGTAAAATACTTCCCTTAGGCTTTCTTGAAGTCTGGGAATTGCTGATGTACTGTCTCATTGTACTCCTACTTTTCCTCTAGTATCTGACATATGGGCTGGTCACAGTAGCCGAGTGGTCTGAGGCATGTACTGCCTTCGCTCACTTGGAAGCCTGGATCATGGGTTCAAATCCCACACGAAGCATGGATGTTACGTATGTGTATGTTTTTTATTGTCTGTGTTGTCCTATGTTTAGGTAGAGGCCTTGAAACGAGCTGATCCCTCGTTGAGGGAGTCCTACCGTCTGTAAAATGACCATGAAAATGAAAATAAGAGGCCAGGGCCGAAGGGGGCTGTGGAGCCGGCGAAAAAAAAGTCTAACAAATGCAAAAGATTTGATCACTAGTTGATCTTTTATGTTGAAACCCATACTGATGATCTCCAAAAATTTCATCCGTATATGGACTTAACATTGAGAGCAGAATATTGGATAAAATTTTGCATGAAATTGACAGGAATGATATCCCACACTAATTACTACACTCATTTTTATCACCCTTCTGGTGAACTGGTATAACAGACTCCTTCCACCAATCGGGCAAGTCTTCCTTATTCCAAATAGAATTAATTAGCTTATGAATCTTAAAACGTAATATTTCACCTCCTGCTTGATTCAGTTCTGCCGGAATTTGATCACTACCTGGCAATTTATACCTTTTGTTCACATTTTCCATTTCATTTAACTTGCAACTTCGCAGAATTTCATGCAACGTTGTATATACATCATTTCAAATGTTTAGTAAACTATTTCGCTTCACATTTAGAACGTGAAACGTGTTTCAAAACAGTATACTCTTACTTTAAACCGGAATATACAGATACACTACACTACCTACCTGTTGATAATTTGTCATTCAGTAACTATTCTCTGCAGTGTTCCTTTAGTCCTCGTGGTGTTTTGCAGTAATGTGTTTTCCAGGTAGATGGAGAATAATACTGCAATCAGTGTATACATCTAACAAGTCTAACCATTATTAACCACGCGTTTCAGTCAGTCCACTACGGTCCACTATGTTCTTCGCTTTCACACGCCATTTTTTCCTTCAGGTTTGCGCGCGGAAGTCTTTCATTTGACAGGACTCGCTAGCTCTATGGTGCCAGCAAACTAATTACGTTTCACTTTCAATCAACTTTCGTCATTCTCTACCCCCTCCATCCCTTCTAGTGCCATTGTCGGAGTTAAGCCGTGTTAAGTATTCCATTGCCCGGTGCGAAAATACACGGGTCAAAGTCGTGAAATTATTCGCAGCTGTGTTGGATTACGTATGTGGGACAGTAGTTAGCCTTTTAAACGACTGAGCTATGGCAGTAGCTGTTGTTCCCCCTTTCTTGCGGTCAGATGAATGGACAATATACGCGTTCACCTTCCCAAACACGAGTCTTTATTTACTTGTATGTGTGAATCATTGGAGAAATTCCGGAAGGTTAAAGTTATCAATGGGGGTAAGAAATTAGGCATCATGCCTTGAAGACGCAAAGGGACAAGAGGTGTGATTCCCCAATTCTCAATTTTTGCACTTGATGGAGCTCCGTTGTTAGCTCCACACACATTCAGCTTTTCGGACGAGGAGACGTCTTGTGGCTAATGACGTTATGGATAAGATTAAAAAAATCTTGTCCTTGCGGGGAATCGAACCCCGACTTCTAGATCGTTTAGTATTTTTTTTTTAATTCGCTTAGTGGGGGGGTGGAGTCCAACTGGGCAGGTTTAGCCATTAGCAGGGCCCGGATTTTGATGACCTAAAAATATCTGAAAAATGATCTATAAAATAACAAAAAAATGTTTAAAAAATGACCTAAAGTTTAAAAAAGTGACTTAAAAACTAATTTCTAAATTTTCTTAAAATCAGGTAGATGCGGACTGTGTAAATTAGGATCTTTACATGTTTTCATGATACCGAGATTTCGTTTGAAGTAATTGATNACATAGATTTCTACCTCACGAAACAAATATCTTCAGTCTGATCAATGAATGTCAGTTATTAAAAAACGCGAAAGATAACCAAAATTGATGTAAAACGTGAAAAAAATGATGAAAAATGACGTAAAAACTTGTAAAAATGACCTAAAACTTAAAACATACAAAATATGACATAAAATGCACAATAAAATTCACATTTTATAACCAGAGGTTCATAATCGGGGCTTCTGTACTTAAAAGCAACGTTTACTACATAAAGAAAAAAAGATGACATGTCATCAAAATCCGGGCCCTGGTCATTAGTCTAATCGCTATAGAAACTGAGCCATAGCTCAAGCGATTAGTCGCTGGCTTCCCACCGCGGCGGCCCGGGTTCAAGCCCGGGTCTGGTCAAGCGGGATTTGTAGTGGACAAAGTGGTGCTGGGGCGGGTTTTCTCCAAGTACTTCGGTTTCCCCTGCCAATCTTAATTCCTCCAAATTCTCCATCATCGTAATCACCAGGGGCAGGCTACAATAGGCCAATCAATGGCCACTGTGCCAAGTGGACCCAGTCGGACTTCACCTCCCACTAAGCGAATTTAAAAAACTGAGCTATCCCAGAACGTCAGATGCTGTGCAATATGCAAAAATCGCCAAACAGAGCGCAAAGGAAAGGAAGCACACTCCACGACACGCCATGCCGTCGTCAAAAGGAAATAATTTTTCAGTGGAAGATAAGGTTCCCTACTATAAGGCAGGTCTATCGTTGTGCCAAGGAAGGGAAGGAGGAAATTCGTACAGCGTGCTGTATCTTGGAAACGATACGAGAAGTTAGAATGAGTCTTACAGATATGGAAACCGTAAAAACTGCGCGTGACGCAATAAACTTCGAGACTGGAGGATTTAAGAGGGACTTCATGAGCTTTCTTTTCGCCACTGCAAGCAGACCCACTCTGGAGTCCACATGCAAAGCGGAACTGGCCACGAAATTCCACCTAGTGCCAGTGTTAAGGATGGATTTTCACCGCTTTGCCAACTATATGTTTTATTCCCTAACTAGCTTAGGGTGGGCTCTAGTGGTTAGAGTTCCTGGCTACAGATCCAGAGGTCCCGGGTTCCATTCCCGGTGCTACCAGTTTTTCTGAGAAATAGTGGGTCTGGAATGAGGTCCACTCAGCCTCGTGAGGATAATTTATGAGCTATTTCAAGGAAATATCGGCTTTGGACTAGAAAACCGAGATTAACGGCCATGGGGATCCGTTACGCAGACCACGCGCCACCCTCTATCCGCTAAAGTTGGCACTAACTTCGCCGACAAGGGGCGGTCGCTCGGTCGGTATAGTTCACTTGCGGACTATAGGCCACTGAGTTGTTCTTAACTATCTTAGGGTGAGTATCCTGAACAATGGGGCAGCTGGCTCCTCCGAAATGTCAGGATATTTCTACCAGACTATATTGTGTCATATTCCAGAATGCAGTAATCTTCATATTCATCGCGGTGAGAACCTCATATCTGACAAGTCGTATGTTACTTGAAAGCGTTTCAAAATGTGTCTTGAAAGAAATAAAATGAAATTGATGTTTAAGGTCAATTAGGCAAATGGCAAATTTTGTAAACATGTCATTATTCGGTCCAAGACCTGTTATATCATGATTAACACTACGGTATAGAGTCCTGCTTCGGGAACTAATGATTGTTTTGTTGAGCAAAAATTTCCCTCCATTTTGGGTCTAGGAAATTCAATAACATTTTCACAAGAGCTCGCCATTAGACCTTATCTAGAGCCACTTTAATCCACTTTACTTTCTCAACACTTCCGATAAATCTCTTAGAAATCCACTATTTGTGAGACTGAGGAGCAACTACAAGGGTTTTTTATATACAGATTATGGAAATGTGACGTGGAAGAAACTGGCCCACGACTATGTCCAACTGCGGGATTTGGCACTAGAATTTTTGGACATTTAGGTTCTTCTATAAGATTCATTTCATGCTACCTAAACATTGCATGGGGCAATTCTCAAAATAATGCCCGGAGGCTATAATTTTTTTTTGTGACGGCAACGTCAATTTCTTTTTTTAATTTTGCCCGTTCTCAATTTCCAGTAATGGACCACTCTGTACCAATTTTTTAGCTTACAAGTGCCTGCAACTGTTCCGTGTGCCATATCTGTTGAAATTCCGTAAAATTCCTCGAATTTGATTTATTCAAAATCCTTTTACTTAGTATATGTAAAAAGCAACAGGTCCCTCTGTGATCTGCATCCCACATTAAATTATCGGCCATCACATCATCTTCACGGCCGGCGATTCCTATAACAACATACGGATTCCCGTATTCCCCATGCAAAAAGATACAAACACCGTGGCTTGAGTCCGCAAGCTAACTATATCGACTGAGTGACCGCCGCTTGTCTGCGAAGTTCGTGCCCATATTCCCCACAGCCGAGAATAAACGGTAGCACAGCGCCATCTACTTCTTTCTAGCAACAATTTCAACTTAAAATGGGAAGTACAAACAGTGAGGATGGTCTGCATTGCATCATCATCTCTTGACGGCAGGGCATACTACGTAATCAACTGGCACAGTGACCATGAGCCGTGGTAACTGGGAAATTCATTGACATGGGGACGAGTCTCGTGTAAACAGCTTTTCTGCATAATGAAATGAAATGATGTGGTACTCAATGACCGCGTCATAGCTTAGGCGGTTAGTCGCTGGCTACCCACCGCGGCGGCCCGGGTTCGACCCCGACTCTGGTCATGTGGGATTTGTGAAGGACAAATTGGCCGGTTTTCTCCGAGTACTTCGGTTTCCCCTGCCAGTCTTCATTCCACGAATTGCTCCACAATCACCAACATCTGTTATTGGGGCCGGTACAATAGGCCAGAAGTGGCCGCAGTACCAAATGGACTTAGTCGCGCCCCCATAAGAATACTAATCTGGCACCACTTGGATATGGGAGCCGGTACAGCGATGGCTACAGGCTGGACGATAGTAGTGTCCAGTGTAGACACTACTGGCTTTGTGTCTTCCAACATCCTTTATTTTGAAAACCCATTTACTGCTCAGAATTTTCTTGCCCATTGCTTTCTCTCTGTTTACATATATCCAAGTTTTGTTTTGGTAGAGTGAATCCTTTTCCTCTTTAATGGCTTTCTTCCACTTCTTGCTGTCTCCGGTCTCCATGCACTCGTCATATGTATAGGTGAGCATACCCTCCTTTTGACTCTCTGTGTGATAGTCTCTGTACTTTGGGTGCATTTGAATGTTTCTTCTTGGTCTCAATGCATATCCATGTTCGTTTTGTCCATTGTTTTTCCTTCCATTATCCTTGTGGTCAGCATTTTCATTTTCTTCAGTATCTGTTGGTTCTTCTTCATTGTTGTCAGCTTCGGGTTCTTGCTGCATTTCGCTATCTTCCTGATCTGGAGTATTTGGCTCGTCTTCTGGATCTGTCACTCTTTCCATTTCCTTTTGTTTATTTTTTGTCACAGGCTTACTTGTGAATGTCACATCTCGGGAGACATAGGTCCTTTCAGTATTTGGATCCCATATTCTGTAGCCATTTGTGTTGTATCCAACGAATATTCCTTTCTTGCTAGGACTGTCCATCTTTTTCAATGATCCGAGAATTTTAGTGTACACTTCTGAACCAAAAATCTTCAATCCAGCCTTATATGGTCTTTTACCATACCAATTTTCCGCTGGCGTTCCATTCACTGTCACTGTTAGACTTCTGTTTAGCAGGTATGCAGAAGTCAGTACAGCTTCACCCCACATCCTCTTACTTAAATCTGAGTCAAAAATCAATGCTCTTGCCTTTTCCACAATGGTATGGTTCATCTTTCAGCAGTGCCATTTAGCTGTGGTGAATATGGTGTAGTAAATTCCATTACAATCCCCTTGTTCTTACACCATTCTCTCAAGGCGTTGTTCTTATATTCCCCTCCATTGTCGCGTCTTCTCACTCTTGCATTGAAGTGACACTCAGCTTCATTTACATATTCCTTCAAAAAGGTACACACTTCACTCTTATTTTCTAACAGGTATGTCTTACAAAAATGTGTATGATCATCCACACTCGTGAGGAAATATTTCTTATTCTCATAAGTGGTGGGATCAATTGGTCCACACACGTCACTATGAATTATCTCTAATGGCTTTCCGGCCCTACTTCTTTCTGTATCAAATGGGTCTCACTTGTTAGGCCTGCATACAAACTGAACATATATTAAAATTTTTACACTTGCTCACACTTTCTGGTGTCCCTTGGCATATCTCTTGTAGTTTCCTAAGATTTGCATAACTTATGTGACCTAGCTTTCTATGCCACTCTACACTTATATCTTGCTGAGTCATCATAGCTTCATTCCTCATGCTAAAGTTAATTACAAACAATCCATTTTCATCCTTTTTACCTTTGATTACAACATTTTTGTCCTTGAATATCTGGACTTTTTGTTTTGTAAACAACACTTCTCCATCATTTTCTGTAATACAGTGCACTGACAGCAGGTTTTTGCTGAGTTCTGGAACATATGAAACTTTTTTTCAAACTACATTCTTTAAATTCCAAACTGCCTATTTCTTTTGCAGTCATACTTTGATTTTTCTTTGCTACCTTTATACATTGAGTATACTGCTTAGTATGTATCAAATCAGTCTTCACATTTGTCATATGACACGTGCTACAACTATCCACTACATACGTACATTTCGTCTTTTTCACTTGCATCACTCACGTGGGTTTCTGCTGCTTCAGCTAGAAAATTGGCCTTGCTTCTTTTATTCCTATCTTTCCTGTCCTTTTCAGCATGGTTTGTTTTCTTACATACTGCACATTGTTTCCTCTTATCACTGTCCTTATTTCTGAAGTAACAGTCCTTTTCAGAGTGATTATTCCTTTTACAGATAGAGCAATTTCTTTTACCTTTGTTGGGGCAATTGATCTGGGCATGACCTATTTGATTACAATTGAAACACTTGAAAAGGGTTTTACTTTTGGTTTTAGTTACTGCCGTAAAAGCTATGCTTTCCTCTTCTTTAGTCGTCATCTTGCACTTCACTTCTTCCAACATCAATCTGGCCACCAGGTCATCAAGGGTTCTGTCCACGGTCGCCGTTGAATCCCAGGCGGTGCTGGAGTGTTTGTAGTCTTCTGGCAGAATCGTTATTTTTGTCATGATCACGTTTTCATCAACGTTTTGGTTCAGTTGACGAAGCTTGAAGGCAATGTTCTGCACATGACATATTCGTCATCATATCCTTAATTTTGTCATACTTGAAGCTGTAGAAGTCTTGTAGCAGAAGGCACTTCTGTTGAGAGGTGTCTCACTGATAAATTTGCTTCAAGGTGTCGTACATTTCTTTTGTGGTTGTGCATGTCACAATGTGGGTCTTCATGTGTTTTTCTATCATTCTCACTGTGTGGTATTGGCACTTTGTATCTTGCATCTTCCATTTTCTTCGTCTCTTCCTTGGTCACTTAACAGGTCGCTGCCATCAACGATGCTTATCAGTTCTTTTGCACGCATCAGAATCTTGATTTCAAAATCCCACAATGGAAATGAGTCAGTGTCCTTCAGTTTTGGCAGATGAATTACCTCTTCTGTCTCTGTAGTTGCCATTTTTTCGTTATTCTTCTTCTGTCTTCTCCTTTTTTAGTTTTTGAGCAAATCTGGGCCCATAACCTGTTGATTTTCTTTGTGTCATGCTTACATATCACTTAACAGCCATATTGGATGAGAAGAAACTTTTTATTATAATACAAAACAAAAACAAATGAATATAGATCACTATTACCAACATGAACATTTCTACATTACTAGATTCTCAACAGTAATGAGTAGCATATTATATTGAAGAGGAAAGAAATTAAAATTTTAGGAATGTAATGCCTCTTCTCAGTATCAAAATATAATATTTTCAGGCATGTAAGATTGTAATATGTTATGTCCATGTACTCTAAAATTTAGCTGAAACCTTAAGTTACCACAAAACCAATCTTATATCAGTGTGACAACTTACCATGTAAATTAAAAGAGGATGGAATGATGGAACAATGGCTCTGGCGTACATTTCTTTATGGTTATTGTATGCACTGTCAATCAAAGAGACCACGTATTAGGGATATTAACTTCATTTCTAGACTGGAATCAATATACATTAATAATAAATGCTGTAAACAGGAAGACAAGTTTATAAATGCATCTGTTATTCAGTAAGCCTGCAATCATGATACTAAGCAGAGGAATGAGGTGCGATACATATGTACAGTATAAAATTTCTATAATATCTTATTTACAGGGAGCAAAATGTTACCATTATGATGATGGGTGAGAAAAGGAACAAGACACAAGAAAGCATAATAATACCAAGTTTCCAATGCAAAGCTGACAGTAGTCTAACAATCAACCTTTCTGGGCCATTGTTCCTTTACTTGGTGGGTTACTTAATGATGCTGTCAGTATCTAGACTATATAGGGCTAAATGGTAGGATGACTGACAGAAAATAATCTGGAAGGAAGTGCTCATGCCTGTGATTTGGCCTGTGTGAGGTGCTTTCCAGCTGAAATCAAAACCAAGCAGTTCTTGAATATAAATCTAGAGTGTTACATCAAGACCAACTTGTTTGTTGGGCCACTGTTGTAGTAAATAATATTCTACAGAAAGTTTGAGCCAACAGTTATGGTACTTTGTTCAGCTAGTCAACAGTCAACAAACAGTAACTCACACATTACAATAAATAGTCTCCCCTTACACATCTGCTGTGATAGTAAGCAAGTATACAGTTCATTTCCAGCAACTGCTGCATGTTTGTTCACATAGTCAACTGTAAGCCTTCACTATTTTTTAACCATGCTGAGATACAGCATTGAACAATACAGTATATATTCTGTTGTTGATGATGACGATGGTGATGTCGATGTTCCTGTTGTTTAGAATTACACTAGAAATAAGAGCTCTTAATGAGATAAGTGTTCATAAATTTCCTTATCAGTATGTAGCTCACCTTCACCCAGCAAGCCATATAGTTGTACAAAAACTGTTATGAAACATAGTCAGTTATCAGCAGCAGACAATATCAACCTAAGCATGGACTGTCAATAGAAAGAATCCAGGATAATCATACAAGATTCAAGTTAAGCCCAAAAAGCCTTTCCATTGTTTGTCCTAAAGAAGTGTTTTCTTTAAAGCACATGTTCTTACAGTTGCAAAAATCTTAACATGATCTAAAACAAGATATTTGTGATTCACAATCTTCAAATTACAGATCCAGTTTTGAGATTTAACTTTTTAATTGGGTTTTCATAAATATTATTGACTAAATAGTTCACCTTCAGCTTCTCTTCACGATGAAGGCCTCGTCGCATCTCAGTTCATATTAACAGAACACATGCAACTGAGATATTGAAAATCCATATTATACAGCCAGAAACTTAAGTATGATGTAAAAAGTATGGTTTGTAAACACTAGAAGAATCACATGCTCTATATTCTTTAATGACATGTTAATTCAATACAGAATATGGAAATTACAAGCCAGAAGGTCATGGGTTTGATTCCCGATGTGGTCATTTTTCAATCGACCTAATGCTTCCAGTCACAATGTGGCCCTGGGGTCAACTCAGTCTCTTAACAGAAATGAGTATGAGGAATCTTCCTGGGGGTAAAGGGCGGCCAGCCGGCGCATAAGGCTGACAACCTTACCGCCATCTGTGAGCCAACTCTCTAGAAAATGTGGGAGCCTCAATGTCTCACAACCCCATGGGCCTTCAGGGCCTGTTACAGGGATAGGTTTCTTTTATTTTACCTAATTTAAATATGTGGAATAATTTTTAGTGTCATTCATTGAAGAATTAGCCAAAGAAGAAAGCATGCATATTTGCAGCCTGGTAATGCAACAGCACATGCTGCTGAAAGTCAGTGTGGGCACTGTGGACTGCATTTATGAACAAATAATCACTAGAGGGTTTTCTTTGAGTCCCTGAATCTGAATGTGTGTGATTTTTATCTGTAGGGAAGCCTGAAATGGAAGGTTTACAGGATCAATCCACACTTTCAAGGCATTACAGATTGAAATCCAGAATGTTATTCTAGAAATCACAGAAAATGAACTTCAGTGTGAAGTGTGTTGGAGGATACCACTTTCATCAGTTGTAGTATGAAGCAGTTACAGTGGTTTTATAGATAATTTTTGAGTGTGGACCAAGCCTCTAAAGAGACTGAGTAGTAGCAATGATGGCATCTTTCTCTTTGAATAGACAAATAAAGGCATAAACCTCTGTGCATTTCTTGTCTGTCAAAAAGAAATTACTGATTTGAACAATATCCAGATTAGTAAATATTCCAAAATGTGGGTCTTCAGAAGTAGTGTTTAATTAAATTTAGGCCTTCTGTTCTTAGGGTCTATGGTTATTTCTTTTGGGAACACAACCTAGGTACCATACTTCCTTCTGAAAGAACTGGCACTTTTCTGGGTTGAGCTTTAGGTGTGACTATTGCAATCTTTGGAACATTTTCTGTATGTTGGCCAGGTGTTCCTGGAACATCTGGCCAATCATGATTCTGTCATCCAGATACAAGATGTACAAATCATGAAGCTTCTTAAGATGGTTTCCATCAGCCATTCAGATGTTGCTGGAGCATTGCAGAGGCCAAACAGCCTTGCTGTGAATTGCCATAGCCCTTGACCAGCTGAGAACACCAGTACCATCTGTCAATAACTGCTCTTCAGATTTAGAGCAGAGAACCATTTGGCTCCAGTGAGCATGTCTGGTGTATCGTGAATCCTAAGCAGTAGGAAGCAGTCTTTCATTATATCATTCAGCTATCAAGAGCCTATGCAGAAATGGAGGTCCCTGTTTTTCTTCCAGACAAGGATGATGGGAGATGGCTAGTCCCTCTCCTGAACCAGATGAATCCAGTCTCCCCCCCCCCAAATCATATTTCTCTAAGACCAACCTACATCTAGGTCATCTTAGTGGTCTCTTTCTTCTGGCTTTCCCACAGAAATCCTGTATGCACTCCCTATTTCCCCTATGTGTGCTATGACCTGCCCACCGCTTCCTCCTTGACATGATTATTCTGATTATATTTGGCAAAGGGTACAAGTCATGAAGCTCCTCATTATGCATTTTTCTCCAACTTCCTGTTATTTCATCCCTCTGTGGTCCAAATATTCTCCTCATGAACCTGTTCTCAAACACCCTCAGTATATGTTTTTCTCTTAATATGAAAGACCAAATATCACACCCATATAAAACTATAAGCAAAATTATATGAGGGCAAATCGAAAAGTCTTTGCCCCAATTTTTTTTTCAGCCACAATAATACACATACAGGGAAATCAAAATACAGGCAGTGTTCTAAGTACCTTTGACTATTTTTCCACATAGTCACCACCCCAATTCAGGCATTTGTCCCATCACACCACTAGTTTGGAGATGCCGCTGTTGTAGAATTCGGCCAGTTGAGCGTGGAACCACTGCCGGACAGTGGTTTTCGCATCATTGTCGGAAATGAACCTCTGGCCTGCCAGGAACTTCTTCAGTGGACCGAACACATGGTAATCACTGGGGGGCGAAGCCTGGACTATACAGTGTATGCTCCATAGTCTCCCACCTGAATGACTGCAGTTGGGCGGCAGTCCTGTTTGCCACATGAGGCCTGGCATTGTCATGGAGGAGAACCACATCGTCCACTACACTACACTACACTACCATATGAAATGCCAAGCTCCTTGGAAATGACCTTCAGGTGCACACGCCGATCTGCTTTCACCATTGCATCCACATGGGTACTGTTGTCCGGTGTGAGTGAGGGTGCAAGACAGTCCCAACTGCTCGTCATTAAGGTCTTCCTGGCCATTAGTGAACTCAGAACACCACCACCGCACACTTCTCAAAGCGAGACATTTGTCCTCATACATCTGCTGCATTTCCCTATGGATCTCGATGGGCGTTCATCCTTTGCTCCATAAAAAACAAATAACACTTCGCTGCTCATATTACATGGACATGTTGAACACACCAGCCATCTTTGCCGACAGACAGTGGTGCAGTGCCATGGAGCAGCCAAGAGTTAATGCTGGGCCAGTCCAAGCATACCCTGTTGCATCGAATTTATGACCTGGTTACTCAATCATACTAATATTTTGGCTCAAAAGAATGGGGGTAAAGACTTTTCGATTTGCCTTTGTAGTTTTGTATATTTTAATTTCTACGATTTCAGACAGCAGACAAGAAAACAAAAGGTTCTGGACTGAATGGTAGCAAGCATTACCCAAATTCAATCTGCTCTTAATTTTCTCATTAGTCAACTCTTTGACATGAAAATGAAGGAAACAGACATTTTTGATCAGGTTGGAAGGTCTGCTGTATCATTTGCATATATAGATCAGAGCTGTCCTACTGGCAAAGATGCTGGTCACACATGGCTGCTAGTCATTCTGTGTAGCCCACAAGAGTATCCTTCTATTCCCTAACATGTATTCAGGCTTTCTGCTGTTAAAACTGCTTACTAAATATTCCTTATAAAGTCTGAATTTGACTTCACATGACACCTAACAAATGATCAGAAATACAGTATGAATATCACTTGAGTGTACCCAAATGATACAATCTAGCGAATAGTGAGACACTGCACGTTAACCTGAAACATTTAATTTACGTGTACATTTTTGAGCTTTATGGTTCAAATTCAGTGCTTCCAGTTTTTATTCACTGCTTGAACTTCAGGATCTCATCACTACAAGGTAAATGTTTGAATCCATTGGTATTTTTATAGGCCTAATGTACAGTGCAGACCCAAAGTGATTTGAAGTTGGACAACCCTATTATAGATTATAAGTTGTGAAACATCTGCATCACACTATTGCTTTTTAGGTGTATATAATAAAAGCCATTTAAATCACAACAGTATTTTATTGGGATAAAACTAGCAGATCTTGGAAACACATAGAAAATACACATACAACAGACGAGAACCAAAATACAGGCCATGACACAGCACCAACATACAACCCTTCATCTAAATATGGATGAATCACAGCTGTGTATATATAAGTACAGTGCCAAATTCACGGTATGCAAGCACTACATGTGGTATACCACATGCAGTATACTGCTAATTGTACTAAACATAACATTCAACATGACAATTTTAATCGATAGCCTCTTAATTCGCAATTTATATTACCTTTACATTTTATTACATTTTTCTTTTACAATCTTTATTGACATTACACATTTAATGAACACCCTATACCCTATTTTCATCATACACTCAAGCCCAGGCTGGAACAGATGTATCTGACAATGTAATGTACAGATGTACAGATTGGCAGAAAATTGATTATGAATGCATGAATGCCTGGATGTGGCCTTTGCAGCTGAAAGATGTAAATAACTAACTAAAGCTATGAAACTGAGTACTTCTTGGCATGCTGCCAGTTGCTCAGCTATTCAAGAAATTCTCAACATTTTATGGAACCTGAAGGTTCAATACTATGTTCACAAGAGCCCTCCACTGGTTCCTATCCTGAGCCAGACCAATCCAGTCCATACTACCCCATCATATTTCTCTAAGATCCATTTAAATGTTATCCTCCCACTTATGTAGATCTTCCTAGTGGTTGATTTTGCTTTCCCACCAAAAGCTTGTATTCATTCATCTTCTCTCCATGCTCACTACAAACCCTGCTCATCTCATCTTCCTTGACTTGAACATTATATTTCTTGAATAGTATACAAGTTACGAAGCTCCTCATTATGAAATCTTCTCCAGCTTCCTACAATTTCATCCCTCTTTAGCCCAAATAATCTCCTCAATATCCTCAGTCTATGTTCTTCCATCAGTGTAGGAGACCAAGTTTCATAGTCATACAAAACCAAAGGAAAAATTAAAGTTTTGTGTATTTCTGGCCAAAACATGTAGCTGATCAAAATGTATAACTGATATATATTGCATGGTGTTGACAGGAACATTCATCTGCCATTTTTGATCTGTTGCACATGGCCAGGAAGATCAATGAAAGTACAGCTGCCTGCAGAGTCCAACATGTTGTACATCATGTATAAGCATTATACTCATATAAGATATGGAATGTGCTTGCATGCCTTGTAGTGCCATCTGCACCCAGGACAATAACCCTTTCCTCAAGAGACTGTGGTTTTAATACGGTCTCTTCAACTTCAACCTCAGCATTGATACATTACAACCACCGAAGTTATTGGGAATGTGATCGATTTTACTGAATGTAAGGCGTGGTCCATGTCATGCAAAGGATTCACAATTAACAGCACAAGATTATTATTTTGGAGGTTCTGGTTTGGTAAGCTATATGTGTTTTACCCTGAGGCTTAAATAATTCTATTTAGTTCATTTAATATTCAACAAAAGATCGTGATAAAATCATATAACTTAATGCAATAAATATTGATTTAATTCATGTTTGTGGGTGGTCCACTATTGGTCATCTTTTTGGGAATAATCTGATGAAATGCCTTGTATGTACTTATTGGATTTGGATTAAAGAATTTTATTAAGAGCTCTCACTGTTCACAGCCATTTGAACATAACATGGTATCACTGTAAGGTTTTGGCCACTCAGACTTACTATTCTACACAGAGGTCTCACAAAGTAAAAGGGAAAGTTGTTTCGTGCATAATTAATTAAGCACCATGCCATGGAGATGTATAGGGGAGTGGAGGTATAGGTCCACAATTTCAACCTCAGCACTAGCTGGACACGAGTAGTCAGCTTCACGACTCAGCCACTTTACCCCTGGGGAAAAAGCCCTTGGTACCCATTGGATAAGCTAAGTATTTTTTTTTATTGCTAGTGGGGTGGGACTAAGTCCCTTGTACTGCAACCACTTCTGGCCTATTGTACCAGCCCCAGATGATAGGTGAGGGTGATTGTGGAGCAATTGGTGGAAAGAAGATTGGCAGGGGAAACCGAAGTACTTGGAGAAAACCTGCTCCAGCGCCACTTCGTCCACCACAAACGCCACTAGACCAGACCCAGGATCGAACCTGGGCTGCCACGGTGGGAAGCCAGCAACTAACCGTTTGAGCTATGGCGTGGCCAGCTAAGTAAGTAAAGTGAACATGGCAGTTTTTATGACAACTAATCATATAACCTAGATAATGATTTTAAAGTACAAGGTATTACAAAACCAAATGCGGATTTAATTGCGATCACAAATACAATAAAAGAGGAGGTTAAACTCCTAACAAAGAATGATATTGTGGTTATATGGGGGAGTACAAGAGATGTAGGTAAAACTGCAACCTCAGATGGCTTGAATCAACTGAAAGATTTCTATAGCAAAAATTGTCAAATGGATATTATTCAGATAAGTGTGCCACACATACAATCTACCTGTAGATTCCTGTGTAAACAAAGAAGTAGAGACTTTCAATAGAAAATCGAGTAAATTAGTAAAAGCTTTTGAACATACACCTCTTATAAAGGTAAACATAGAAAGAGAATTACATACAAAACATGGATTACATCTAAATGATAAGAGGGAAGGAATTAGTGGCCAGGAACATAATCCCTATTATAAAGCACATGCTAAAGGAAGCAATTAGCATGACATGGAAGCAAGATGAGGGAAAAACTTTACAGCAAGAACACAACAATATAGGGATGGAAAAGCAAGAAGCAGTGACCTATGAGCAAGACAAGATAAAAATAACACAAGAAAACGACAATAATCAGAGTACAGGAAGAGAGGATGCAGACATCGGCGGCGATACTGTGCTCCAGAATAGCAATGGTTGCGAACATAATGAACTGAAGTTGGATGTTATAAATACTAATTCAATATGAAGAGTTTGTAAACCTCCTACTACAAGAAAGGATGATTTTTTATGGATGGAGAGAAGACGAAAAAAAAAAAACTCCAATAATAAAGAAAGCAGAATATGCACTACTGGATTGGTAACAATCCCAGAGAGCTCCATGAGAGGCCACTTCACAGTGATAAGGTGACAGTATGGTGTGCGTTGTCGAGAGTTGGAGTTATTGGCCCTTATTTTTTTGAAGAAGACAATCATGCAGTTACTGTCAATTCACAGCGGTATGTGCACATGATTAAAAACTTTTTCGAACCAGCTCTTGAAGAAATGCATCTAGGAAATGTCTGGTTCCAACAGGATGGTGCCACGGCCCACACAGCCCGAGCTTCGATAACAGTTTTGAGGGAAAAGTTCCCCGGATGGCTCATCTCGCTTCGAGGTGACATCCCGTGGACAGCACACTCACCTGATCTAACGCCCTGTGATTTTTTTTTATGGGGATACCTCAAGGCAGAGGTTTTTAAACATCGCCCCACAAACCTGCTTCAGCTGAAGAATGTTATTCAGCAGGAAGTAGCCCAAATTCCGGTGCACATGTTGGAACGTGCAGAGGGGAACTTCAGAAAACGGTTGCATCAGTGCATAGAGAACGGTGGCCACCGCCTTCAAGATATTTTGTTTAAACCTATATGATATAAAACTTTAAAGTATGTTCTTTCATTAGCTAAACATAAATTTTGTCTATCAGCAATAATTTTTCTTTTATTTGCCTTCAAAAAAGGAAGTTTCTGCTCCCCACCCTGTATTATAACCCCCCTGAAGCATTTAATAAATATTTCTTAACAGTGATGGAAGAAATTATACTAGATATTAAAAATAAAAATAATAAAGATGAAGGCCCAGAATATTATATGTCAAAGTTGAGGCAGAATTCCTTCCCTAATATAAAATTTAAGAGTACATCCACAAAAGAAATAGAATGAATTATTAGATCATTAAGATCAAAGAACTCATATGGTTATGATTGAATTTCCACAAAGATATTGATGATTAGTGCACCCTTTATTAGTTCCCATTTAAATTATATTGGTAATTAAATTATAACATCAGGAAATTTCCCTACTAGATTAAAATACTCTATAGTAAGACCAGTATATAAGAAGGGAGATAAAGCCATTATGGCAAACTATAGGCCGATTTCTCTGTTGACTTCATTCTCCAGAGTGTTTGAAAGAATTATATATGATAGATTGCTTCAACATATAGAAACTAATAATATTTTGGCAACTGAGCAGTTTGGCTTTAGACCAGGAGCATCAACAGAGAAAGCCACCTTTAGTTTGATTGACGAAATATTAAAATCACTGAATACTAGGTTGTTGACTGGAGGTATTTTTTGTGACTTATGTAAGGCCTTTGACTGTGTTGATTATGACAGCTTATTAAAGAAGCTGAAGTTTTATGGACTAAAAGATGTAGCACTTAAATTGATCACATCCTATTTAGAGGGTAGATACCAGAGAGTGAGTTTAGATAGTAATAATAAAAATAGCTCAAACTGGGGATTGATAAGGCGTGGGGTCCCACAAGGCTCGATACTAGGACCATTACTTTTTTTCCTCTATATCAATGATCTACCAGAATCAATAAATAATAGAGCAAGGATGGTCTTATTTGCCAATGATACTAGTATAATCATTAATAGTATTAATCAGACAGAATTTGAAGATACTGTAAACAAAATATTTCAAAGTATAAATGAATGGTTTACTTCCAATTCATGCTGTTTGTAACGAAGGCTAATATGCTACTTGAATTAAATATAATGAACAGAAATAAGAAAATAACTAATACGTGTAGTACTAAATTCCTCGGATTAATACTGGATAATACTGTCTCATGGAAGGTTCATATAGACCTAATGGTATCTTAGCTAAGCTCAGCCTGCTATGCAATAAGAATAATAAAGCCTCTCCTGTCCCAGGAAGTAGTAAGAATGGTATACTATGCTTATTTTCATTCAATCATGACCTATGGGATATTTTGGGGAAATACTTGTCATAGTGACTTATTAGATTACAAAAGAAAGCTATAAGAATAATTAAGGGGATTACAAGTAGAGAGTCCTGTAGGAAACATTATAGAGAACTAAAAATACTAACACTAAAATCACAATATATTTATTCACTCTCTTTATTTGTGATCAATAACAGACATTATCTTGAAACAAACTCTGCCATTCATAATGTTAATACTAGGGCAAAACATGATTTACATCAACCGCTATCTGAACTGACAGTTTTTCACAAGGGGGCCTATTATGCGGGAATAAAGGTGTTTAATGGCTTACCAGCCACAATAAAGGAGATATCTCAAAATGCTGAACAATTTAAATTGGTATTACATTTTTTTTATTTCTTCACTCATTTTATACCATGGACAAATACTTTAACTATAAGGATTAAATGTAATATTATATTATATTTTTAAGATACCAGATTTAAATTGTAATTGCAATATGACTGAATCTGGAACCAATTTTAATGAATTGTGAATGTTTTATTCTGTATCTATTAGTACTATAAGTTGTCTGTATATTATGGGACCCTGTCCTCAAAGATATTTTAGATACCTTAAATTGTATTGATGAAATTTAAGTTAAATAGGTGGCATTATCATGTGTTTTACGTGTTTATAATTACTGTTATGATGGTGAATTGTTATTATGTATATGAGGTTTTCTGTTATAACGTTCTCTGGATGTTTTCAAACTTACATTTTTATATTGTTACTTTCTGTATTCTGTTATGACACTATCCTTATGGACATTTAAACTATATGGACGTGTTCTATATCTGAGGCAATATCACCAAACGTAGATCTTGTGAACAAATAAAAAATGAATGAATGAATGAATGAGGACATCTGGACATGGGTAGATACACCTGAATGATTCCCTTTGCAACAACGAATAATCACATACATACATCATCATCCTACTGACAATTACATCACCACCAATCCTGGCAACATCCCAAAATTCCCTCACTTTGCAACTTCTCACGATATCTTCACCCTCATAATTGCCAACATACATTCTCTTAAACCTAACTACCTAGCAATCACAACTACATCCCCATCCTCCCTACATTTCAAAACAACCCCAGATTCCACATGGACAAAATTATTATCTTACGACATTCAATACATATCTTCATCTTCTGATACAACTCTAACACAGGAACAACAACTACATTTCTTTACAGATGACTTCACCTAAACGGCCTAGCCCTGAAGACCATCCACAATGAAAACAACAAGCTCATTCCACTTCTGTAACAACTGGACAATCAACACATGTTGTAGAACAGGACGGATATGGCTTACACATTCAACTGACAACCTCAAATTTCATAAACAACAAAGTAACATCCGTTCAAGGAAATATATCACTCACATACTGGCTCAACCTAGAATTCAATGACACCAGACCATTACTGCTATCTTACAATGCTCTTTGCTTTTGGACAGGCACAGACAGCAACTGGAACTCATCTATCATCAATTACAATCAAATAGAAAAAAATATAGTTGGGATGAAATATCACAAATTACAATTACAAATATATGATCAAGCAACTGTACGAAAATGTCTCCTAACTTCTGGCAATACTAATATCATTACACACAACTTCGAAACCAGCCAGCCAAAATTTACTATTATTCTGGATCACTCTTCTGACCACTCATAAGAGGTCACTTCAGCAGACCTCATCAACGGATTTCATCCAGATATAAACTTGCAACCAACAACAGGAGACTCACCCTACGAATTGGAAGAACTTGTTACTGGACACATGAAAACTTTCACCGTCTACCCTCCTCAACTTAATCATCCATACCTCTGGGAAAATCCATCTTACATTTCACAAACTACTACTGAGGTTGCTTTACATATTCCTGGAAGAACAAATATAAGAGACAGCATTAACAGCAACACCATCATATCTACTCCTCAAAACCCAAATTACAAATACCGAACAACATACATAACATCACCACAAAGCTACCCAACTCTCTTCCTTGATTCACCTCACATAAATGCAGAAACAGGAACAGTGGAATTCATCTGCAGACTATGACTAGACTTTCAACTTACATACGCAGCACACCTCATCCCAAGACATCCAAAAGACAAAACTTGGCAACGACAGGTGATCAACCTTGAAAGATTTCGGCTCTTTCCACAGTACTACAGTTGAAAAGATGTGAAACTCTGACCATTCCATCCAGTGCCAAGCAAAAGAATGCATCAAGCTTTACCCCTCACTTCTCATACAACTTCATCCTGCGGCGCTTAAAGCACAGGCACAACATTACCTTAATATGGAAGTAATTATCTGTTCAGATTTATTCTACCCTTCTCTTTAGCCTCTTTATTTAATTCTAGGTTATTTAACAATTTCACTTCAATTGCTAAGGTGAGATGAAAGGATGATTATGGAGCCATCTGTGGTATGAGTAAGAACAAGAGTGGAAATGGGATACTTCAAAATGTAAAGGTAAAAGTTATTCATGTGCTTAATTAATTAAGGACCACACCATGAAGACATATTGGGTAGAGGAGGTATAGCGTCACCATTCTTGACTCTGGCATTAGATGGAGGTGAGCGGTCAGCTTCGTGACCCAGCTGTTTTACCCCAGGGAAAGAGTCCCTGATGTGATAATAGGCTAAGTGGGCCCCAGAGCCTGTCTGGACACTGTGAAGTTAGAAAAATCCCTTGCCCCTTTCAAGAATAGAACCCCATCTGTCCAGCCTGTAGCCCATTGCTATACCAACTAAACTACCCTGTTCATATTAGTATACAAAAATATCAACAGCCTTCTATGAAGTTTCTTAAGCACACTTAGAAAAGGAATAATGAAATACATGTTGGTGGTAGTCTCCTGTGTTTAATTTCAATAGTGGAAGGGTCTATGGAATATGTGAAAAATTATGTTACAGCCTTAAGTAAACTATGCTTTATTGTGGATCAGTATGGCTGTTAACCATAACTGTGTGACAACCATTTGTGGAAATCTCCCAACATAACCTGTGAAACTTGATGGGACAGAAGGAAAGTCCATTTATGACCTTGTGAAAACGAGACAATTTTTATGGAACCATATAGCTGAAAATCAGAATTATCAGAAAACTTGTAGTGAAAGTTTTCAGTGTTGAATTTTAAAACAAATGTGTCCAGCAGTTTATGTTCTGATACTAGGCTACATACAGACTGCCTCTGTAGTCTAGTGGTCAGAATTGCTGGCTACAGATCCAGAGGTCCTGGGTTCGATTCTGGGCGCTATCAGATTTTCTGAGAAGTAATGGGTCTGGAATGGGGTTCACTCAGCATTGTGAGGATAACTGAGGAGCTATTTCAAGGAACTGGCAGCTATGGTCTAGAAAACCGAGTTAACGGCCGTGGGGATCCGTTGTGCTGACCACGTTGACACCCCCTAGCCACTAAAGTTGGCTCTTAACTTCGCCAAGTGGCGGTCGCTCAGTTGCTCAGTCGCTATAGTTTGCTTGTGGACTACAGGCCATGGAGTTTTTTCACTAGGTTACATATAGACATGACCTCAAGAAGGCATTTTTTCTACATTGAAATGGATGCATAAATAGCTAAAGCTTTCCATGTGCTTAATGAGCACAAAGCCATGAAGACGTATGTGGAGTGAAGGTATCATTCCCCATAATCTTAATGTCAGCAATAATGCAGATCAAATGTGGTTATGCACACTATGTATTATTCTTAATATTTCCTTCCATCCATCATTAAGGTCCACATAGAGGTATAATATGGATTACTGTTCCATAGACTGAACAGACTGACATAGTGGTAATGATCTTGATTCCTGAATTAAGTTTTCTTTTGTTTCCCCAGCCAAATGCTAGGATATTACCCCAGTTGGATCATGACCACTTCCTTCTAAATCCTTTCCAAGTCATCATTCATTTCTCATCCATCTGATGCTATACTGCAGCTCCTCAAAACTTTAAATAACCCACAGTTATAATATAAAGTTCAATAGAAGAATTTAAACACACTGTGGCATATTTATGCCATGCAGGAATCGTTGACCAACAGAAATCTGTAAACACGGCTATTACACAACAATAAGGAAGGCGGTGTTTTCTCCGTGCTGTGCCTAGCCACACCACGCTGGTTGCTACACAGCGATGCAGTAAACATCTCTTGGCAGCGTTGTCCAGCAACGCCTCTGTAAACACAGCAATTATGCAACAGTGAAATAAGGTGCATTTTCCATTGGTCTGATGGAGAGTTTATAAGAGAAACTGGAATTCCTAAGCAGCAGTTCTCGGAGTGAGTTCGCACAGTTAGTGATGAGAGAAGCACATAAATGGAGTACAGAAGAATACAGAAGGTTGCCCTGTGATGATGCCAAGTGTGATTTAGAAGACTTTGTGTGTGCTGTGGTGCAGATATATCTGAAGTGATCTGAAGTGCTACGACTAGTCGCTGTGTTTTAATTGCATTACCAGGAGAGGACTCATATGTGTGTAACAGTGAATTATAATGTGTTTGTAAATCAGTGATGGCATTGTATTGAAGTGTAACTGAGACAGAGTGTGTAACCAAACTGCTAATAAATCCAATCATCTGAAGAAGAACCCATCATTTTGTCACACATAGCCCCCTACACGTGACAATATCAACAATATTTCATGACTGCACAATAAATAACGAGATAAAATATTTTGTCTAAATAATAAGAATACAAACTGCAACAAAACAAATATCTGAAAGCATCAATGCAGCAAAGAAACGTCAACTAAGCCAAAAATATATATGTGGAGTTTCACAAAGTTCCACTGTTAATACCACACTTTGCACACAGTTTTGGAATATGCAAAAACACAGTTTATCCAAAAAAGGGAAAGCTGTGGCTGAATACATACTCGTAATATGCCTGCTTCATGCTTGGGAGTTCCCGGACTCAAATCTGTACTGGCTGTACTATATAAGAAACTGATTTTCCTCGTGTCCATGAGGCAGATACTGGGATAGTACATCAAATTAGGCCACAACTGCATCCTTCACATCCTTCAGTTTCTCCTCCCTTTCAATGCTATGCCATTAAGAAGGTTGGTCAAGAAGTAAATACAGAGAAAAGTATGTGTTAATCTCTCGTTACCAGAATGAAGGCTAAAATCGTAACATAAAGACAGTTAATAGCTCCTCTGAAAATATGGAAAAGTTCAAATATGTGGGAATGACAGTAACAAATCAAGATTTGATTCATGAAGAGATTAACAGCAGATTGAATTTGGGTAATATCTGCTACAATTCAGTTCAGAGCCTTCTGTCTGCTTGTCTGTTATTATAAAAGCTAAAATTAAAATATACAAAATCATAACTTTGCCCACAGTTCTGTATGGGCGTGAAACTTGGTCTCTTGATATCAAGCCAAGAATATGGATTGAAGGTAATCCAGAACAGGACATTGAGGAGAATATTTGGACCAACGAGGGACGAAATGGTTAAGGGGTTGGAAAAACTGCATAATAAGGAAAGAAGGTAAGAAATGTTGAGAAGAATGCCAGTGTCAGCATGACACTAAAGCACCATTCACGAGAGCAAACATCAATGTCACAGACACGCCCCTTCAGAGAGGAAGAAATAGTGATATGCTTGTAGGCTCTTAAGGAGGGAGCAACATGACATGATGACTGAAAGCCAGAAAAGACATCCATTGCTAGATGTTGGCTTGGTAAACATGTTTCTCCAGCAATAAATAAATAAATATGCAACATTAGAGGAAATACTGGACCATTGTTAAGCAACAGCCCAGGTAACACATCATGCAACAATAGCAGAATTGTTAGAAGTGATGTTTTCTGTATGGTTAGTACCAAGGCTATAATAAGGAGAACCAGTGGCAGTTGTTAGTCAGATGAGAATGTCAGTCAGTTCTGAGATAAGTCACCAGCCAGCAAGGATGTGAGCATGAAAGCAGAGGAATGTCCACTGTTGGAAACTGCTACCAAGCAACAACCAGTGGAGACCATATCAGACTGAGAAGACTTACTGTGTGCTATACACTTGTAGAATGTGTAGGCTTAGTGACAGCATTATACTTAAATTTCTTTATTAAAATCCGTCACAACACAATAACAAAACAGTTCATGTTTAACAGTATTTCACTACATGTTTTGGCTTTTTAGAAAGCCATCATCAGGCAAATACACAATTAATGTGTTCTTAAGCTATTGAATTGCATACTATATAATTCAGTGCAGTAGTGTTGGATTTTCCACAATATACCATAATATAATAATATAAAATGTAAAATACAATAAAAGATAAGAGATTTTAAACCATATGAATTACATAATTAAGTTGCAATCTGCCTTCCCACCAGACCGGACATAATACACGTATATAGAGGTACCCATCAAATAATATGAAAACTAGCTAACACTGCATGCATACCAACTGGCCTCCAAGTCTTTTAACCACTTCATATGTGTATACAAGCAAGAAAACTATCGCCATATGTCCGCAAAAACACTATGACAGTATTACGACTGCAACAGCCTACCTTAATAGGACACTATATGTATAGTTCTTAATTATATTTTAGTTATGTAACTTACCTCATTTAAAATCTTTATCTTTTATTGTATTTTATATTTTATATTATTATATTATGGTATATTGTGGAAAATCCAACACTACTGCACTGAATTATATAGTATGCAATTCAATAGCTTAAGAACATGTTAATTGTGTATCTGCCCGATGATGGTTTTCTAAAACGCCAAAACATGCAGCAAAATACTGTTCTACATCAACTGTTTTGTTGTTGTGTTGTGATGGATTTTAATAAAGAAAAAGGTCAGATAAAAAGTAGTGGCAACACCTCTATAGTTGTGAAATGACTTTATTACCTGAGGTAAATGCACTTACATTCCTTCAATATAATCACCCCCCATGTGTACCACCTTCTGCAAAATTTGTGGAAGGCGTCATACACCATTAGCGCGTCCACTTCTGTTGATGTCCAGCAGTGACCACCCTACAGCATCCTCTCTTGTGTTGTAATGTGTCCCTCGCAGTGGTTCTTTCATTTTGGCAAAGAGATCATAATTGTACGGACTCATATCGGGTGAGTATGGTGGATGTTACAGTATCTCCCATCGCCAGGAGATCACTGACAGCGTCAGCAGTATGAGCCCTTGCACTGTCATGAAGGATGATGGGGTTTCTTACCAACAAGTGTCATCGCTTTCTCCTGAGTGCTGGACGAAGATGATTACACAGGAAATTGCAGTATTAGGCAGCGTTTACTGTCTGTTGTTGAGGTACAGTGTGGTACAGTATCACTCCATCAATGTCATATGCCACAATGAACATCGCCTTCACATTACTCTGTGTAGGGCGCACTTTCTTTGGACAAGGAGAGCCAGGATGCTTCCATTCATCTGATTGTCGCTTCAAGTGCAGTTTATATGAGTGAGCCCATGTTTCGTCCAGAGTGATGATCCTTCCAAGGAAGTCATCACCTTCCCTCTGGTACTGGTCCAACAAGTCCTGTGCAATTGCATAACGTTGCCATTGTTGCACCTCAGACATTGTATGGGGTACCCAACGCACTGCAATTTTGTGGTATCTAAGAATATTGTGCAGAATGTGAAGCATGGTTTTGTGACATATGCCTACCTCAGCAGCTAACTCCTGCACAGCCCATCGACAATCGGCATCCAGCAAAGAAGAAGTTGAATTGTGTGGTTGTCAACATGGGGTCATCCTGAATGACAACTGTCCTGAACGGCATCCCTCTCTTCACAGAACAATTTTGCCCATCATGCCACTGTGCGATATGGCAAAGCAGCATCACCACATACTTCTCGCAGTCCCTGATAACAGTTTTGTGCACTATGACCTTGTACAACTTCAATTTTTATTCAGGAGCGTTGTTCTTTTCTTGTAAACATGTTGTTAGGGGACCTTGTGTTAATGGCTAAGGAAGAAACTGTGCTACAGGGCATGATTGATAGACTAATTGAAATTGGAAGGTGCTATGGCATGGAAATGAATGTGGAGAAAACAAAAGTAATGAAAATTTCGAGACAACCAACCCCAGTCACAATAAAGATAGACCAAAAACAAGTGGAGAATGTGAAATGTTTTAAATATTTGGGTAGCTTGTTAAC
>NW_019735556.1:1140634-1172848 GCF_002891405.2 Cryptotermes secundus | reverse complement strand
TGATGATGATGATGATGATGTTGTTAGGGTGCTTGAACTAGGCTCCTGCACTTCAAGATGATGCACAATGCAACTCAATGAAACACAACTAGAGCCAGTCACTACGCTACTTCAACTGAACTTCTGCTACCAGCTACAGATGGCACTACTGCCACATGATGCACATCTTTCATGTTACAGCAGTGTTGCCACTACTTTTTATCCAACCCTTGTATTTAACACAACATCCATTGAAAAAAAAAACATTATAATTAATTTGTAGTCACAAATTAAAAGTGTTCAATAAATTTGATCATCAATTCAAACCCCATGTCTAGTCATGACAACATTTTGAGAAATGAGGTTTTCACTGGGAAGACATTAATTGTGTGTGGTATTCTGGATTGTGACACCATGTAATGCCGTAAGTGATTATCATCATTTTGGAGGAATCTAAGACCACAATCCAACCACATACTTTGTAGAATGTGAACTGGAACCATTAGATTCAAATATCATTCATATGAAAATGTCCTAATAAAGATAATACTAAAAAGATTCTGTTATATTTTGAAAAATGTGAACCTTTATTTACCATAACCTCTGCCTGATGCAACTTCAGTTGTTCATGTTGCAAGCATCTCTATAATATTATTATTTGCTTTCTGATGATCACAATAAAAGCTAAAAGTAATCCTCTTAGGGTAAAGTAAAAAAAGTAAAGCTATCCCTGTAACAGGCTGTAAAGGCCCATAGGGTTGTGAGACGTTAAGGGTCCCATTCTACATCTGCTCTCGAACTATTAATCCCTTTGAGCCTAAAATAAAGTAGAGATTTAAGTGGCAAAGTGCTGTGGCACATAACATTAAGGCTGGGGCCACACGAGCACACAAAATGCGTCCATTGTAACGAATGTCATGACGTCCGACGTAGAAATAAACAAGAGAGGCGAATGCTACGCTTTCTTCAGGCTCCATAGCAAACAAAAAACTATGCACCACACTCTGCAACTGTGTGGTGTCCTCAGCAATGTATGTACTTTGTGCGCTCGTGTGGCCCCAGCCTAAGTCAAACAGATCTCTGATTTCAAACTGAAACCAATGATATAGCTAAGAATAATTTACATAGATAACAGTACTAATCAAAGCCTGGGTGCTTTCAGAAACTCTGAAAAATATACATTTTTACTTTAAAATAATGAGAATTCAAATACCCTTGCATCAGCGACTTATAAGCTCTGAGAATCATGGCATCCATTTTAACCCTTAGTACACCACATCCAAACTGATCATGAGATAAAGCAGGTCACAGTCAGAGATCAGCTTGCTGTTAATGGATTAGTACAGCATTTCTGTCAACAGATAGTATCAAGCATCAGATAACCATGTCTACAGAAAATAAGGGGGTTTTTCAGATGGTCTCTATCTGCAGCTGTTTGAAGGTCACTTGAGGGAAGTATTACAGGTGTTTCTGCAAAATTGCATTTACCCCCAAGCAGCCTTGGCATTTCTGGCAGTGGTTCTACACCGGGGCTCGGAAGTCAAAAGGATAAACATAGTTTTCTGGCTTCAAGGGGTTAAAAACCATCCCAAGATCTTGGCCACAAAAATATATGAACACTCTTAAGCTAACCGAGATCCATCATAGGTCTGAAGAAGTAACATTACGCACCACAAAGATTATAGAGATATGTTTTGTGAATGATACTGCTGCAGGAGATTCTACATAGGAATGTTCAATCTGGAAAGTTTAACATTGCTTACATACAATAAACTTCTTCTTGCAACCAGAATTTGTGACATTATAAAATTAATGTTCCATCTTAAAATAATTCTGACAACTGCTCAATATAAAATGAGAACAAGGGACAAAGATTATAGATTGCTGTTACCATGGAATATCCAAAGAACACATACATTTAACATTGCACATCTCAGTCCTGCTGACATATGAATCCATGTTGACTTAGAAGACTTGAAGCAACAGCTTACACGAAGATCTAGATGCCCTCACTTGCGTCTTGTTGCCTGTATGGCTCGGCATATCTCAATCCAGGGATGTCCACTGCTATAGGAGGCACAGAAAATGCATACCTCTTGTGAAGCTGTGGCAGGAGGCCCTGGAGGATGAGGGGGATTATGAGGAGAAGGATTTGGTGATTTTGGTGACACTGATGAGGACAGGGTGGAGTGAAGCAGGGAGAGTCAATCGGCCAGTAACCCCTCTGATACGTTGAGGAGCTGTTCCTTGAGTGAACGAAATGATGGGCGGTCCTCAGGAGAATGACTCCAGCATTTCCTCATTACCTGAAATATGTATAGTGATATGTGTTACTCTGCTATGCAACAGAACTGGGAAAATCAGTTCAAAGATGCAACCTTCAGAGCAGTGTTCCTCTCAGTCTTTTTCCACATGTCAGCATAAGAACATAAGGTTTAATATCTCATGCCACACCAAAATATATGCTGTGAAGTACTACATACGTAATTAGGTATGAATATATAGAATATATTCATATTATTCTTCACAGGAATTTAATAAAAGGTCCAGACTGGGTCTGGGGCCCACCAAGAGTCTTATACACTGTGTGGGTTGCTTCTCCGGGGATAAAATGACAGAGCCATGAAGCTGAGATCTCACTGCCAACTAGTGCTGAGGTTATGAATGGTGGAGTCATATTTCCAGTCACTAAAGTGTCTTCACGATATGGGTAATTAATTAAATACACAAACTTACACAACATTTTATTCTAAGTAACTTCATGAGGTAGAGTCATTTATGAAAAACTAATCCTCACTGAGCCACTCAAGATATTCACAGTCTCATAATGGCCCTGAAACTTGATTATCATACTCACAAAAACCCATTACTGGAACTAATAAATCACAAGCCCAACACAAATATACTGAACAACGTGAGTGTATACATNGGAAAATCAGTTCAAAGATGCAACCTTCAGAGCAGTGTTCCTCTCAGTCTTTTTCCACATGTCAGCATAAGAACATAAGGTTTAATATCTCATGCCACACCAAAATATATGAGGAAGAGTCATTAATGAAAAACTAATCCTCACTGAGCCACTCAAGATATTCACAGTCTCATAATGGCCCTGAAACTTGATTATCATACTCACAAAAACCCATTACTGGAACTAATAAATCACAAGCCCAACACAAATATACTGAACAACGTGAGTGTATACATCTGATGATGGCTGTTTGAGGCTGAAACATGTAGTGTAAAGGAGAGCAAGATCAAGGACATATAATATACTGTTTGCACTTGGGATGGCATACATATCATTTATCCTGACTAAAGGTTTTCCTCACTCCTTCAAGGCAAATGCCAGGACACTACCTCAAATTAGGCCATGCCCACTTCCATCTGCTCCTTTTTAATTCATTATTCACAATCATCCTACTATCTGATGAAGTACAGTCTCATATACTGACAGTGTCATTAAATAAACCATAAAAAAAAATATGTTTCATATACCCAGAATTTGTCAACTATGGTAGGTGACCTTAGAAAGGAACTGCGGGTCAGTCAGAAGTACTTCCTTAAGGTCATGACATACACTGATCCAATTCTGCCTCTGTTTCTCAGTCAAAAGACAAGGCACAAATATAGTTCCAGTCTATTGGTTCTGAGGTTCTCATAACAGTGGCTATGAAGAGTTCTAATTTGTGGAACACAACACTGTGCTGCCCAATGAAAGTCAGCCAGCATTTTGGAGGAACATACTGCCTCTACTTTCAGAGTTCAAAAGCATGCCAAGCATGAAACCAGCTGCCTGCATCATGTTGTGTTCTAGCCTGGCTTATTCTTTAACCCTGATGATGGAGGCAGTATGTTCATCTTAAATGCTGGTTGACTTAATCCACTAGCCAATCTACATATGTTGAGACATCTGTTTATATGACTAGTTCCTGTAATTCATATCACATTTTCATCCATTCTGTGCATGGATAGATCCCTTATGTGTTCAGAATCTTAAGTCATTCCACTTCTGAATTCCAAAAACATTCATGTAATAGATTTCCATAACAGCTTTTTCTAGTTTGAAACAGAATCTGATGCACATAGACTGTTTTTTATAGCCTGCAATTTTTTTAAAAACAAAAATTACTGTCATCAAGATGCATGATATTACTTCACAATGTGTCCCATCTAAATGACATTCACTGTTTTGAAATAATGACAAATAATTCAGTAGATTGTATTCTACCATCACCCAGCACACAAACTCTGTACTAGTAACAGTAGTGCCATCATGCAGCAGATCTGTAAACTATTTAATCACATCATATACTAAGAAAATTAAGCTAAAATTGCAACAGTCATTCTATAAGGACACATAAATATAGAAACAGACAAGGGAAAGGAACAAATGGGATTTTTTATTGTGAAATATTGTTTACCTCATAAACTTCCTTGAAACAAGCTTTGGGCCTCTCAAGGATAATGCCTCTCTGAACCCTCTCCACAACCTCAGCATTCTTCAGTCTTCCATATGGCATCTTCCCACATGTGAACACCTCCCACATCAGGACACCTGAACACAACACTCCAGTCAGAGATATCCATCTAGCCTTTTGCTATACCTTAAGCTGACAGATGTGAGACTGGAGGTCTTCATGGTGGTGAATACAGAGAGTGCTGCTGTCTTCAGGAAACTGACACCACACAGTCAGGTAGAAGTTCTAGTGAGACTCCTCTAAACTGTTGGTGAACTTCAATTTGACTATATAGCATCACATCTCATGCATTCATAGTACATACATTACATTACACTCCATGAATCCAAAATTAATCAGTAGTCACACCAAGGCTATGCAGGAAGCTTTAAAAAGCACAGAACATATATGTATGGTTCAAATGAATCGCATAAAAATAGAAGATAGTCCCTTCAAACTGAAATACAATTAGGTTCACTTATAGGCAGAATCACAAAATTTCATGTACAAAGTGGTCAGCATCCTTGCTTCATATTCTGCAATTGAAACCTCATCCTGGGGAGCAGATATCATGCCTCAGGAGTTCTGTAGTTTTCCTCAGTCCTCACACACAAATTCCAGGTTAGTTCCTTAAATTAAGCCATGCCAAATTATTAACTTTTTGGACATTATGTCCATCATTCTGTTTTTGTTAAAAAAAATAACGTTTCAGAGACTGGACTCTGCCTTTGTCCTCAGGGGAAAAGCTTATACAGTAGGGCCCAATCAATAGAGCTAGTCCCTATCTCTGGACCACCATCACAAACTTTTGTATCCTACAGGCCACTTACACTTCCTTCCACTTTTTTTCCCATTCATTAGTCACTAATCATCCTGCCATTACTTAATACTTTGAGCTATTGACATTTTTTTCCTTGGCACTACAGCCCCAGTGGGCCTAGGCCTACCTCCATGAACTTCTCCGATCACTTCAGTTTTTTTTTCTAGATTTTAAGACATTCGGTAGGACTCCTTGGGCGGGTGATCAGCTCGTGGCAAGCTACTGACATTACTAAAGTGAAAAAATAAAGCTTAATAAAGCATCATGCCATGACGACATATGGGGATGTGGAATTCCAGGTTGTCATGTGATAGAGTGTGACTACAGATGGGTTTTGGACTGATGTCTGAATTTATTGGACTCTCTGATATCGTGCGTGTACAGTTCTCTCCCCTCTCACCCCACCTCCACACATATGCACCGAGAGAGAGAGAGTGGCTTTCAATGGTAGATGTTCCCCTTCCTCTGGGGTTCTGAACTATCCTTGGCCTCAGCTACCAGCTTCTCACAGTAAAAGCTCATGATAATGTGACTTCAGCAGATCTCTCTGTCACTCAAAAACCAATTACCTCATCTCAACTGTCTCTCTTTACTAACTGTCCTGCTTATAACATATCGGCATGGACCACACAGAAAACACCATTCTATCACTGCTGTGCAATTGTTTCCATGCATTATTGTTACTTAGCAACGGGTCTACATGCCACAATATATTCATCACCTCAGCACTAGATCAGCTTCACACCAAAGCCATTTTACCCCCAGAAGTGGCTGACAGAATTACTCCAAATATTGGACTGCCATAACAGGTATGAAGTTAGTTCTTCAGTTAAAGACCTCTGAGAAAACTGTCTCAGGACCTACTGGCCTTGGACAAGAAAGAGTGCAGGAAGGTGAAATGTAGAATTGTCCCTGTACCTAATTAGTTAAGCACTATGACACAAAGACATATGTGGGAGTGGAGGTATAGCTCCACCATGCTTGACCTCAGCACTAGATGGAGGGGAGTGGTCAGCTTCACTCCCCTGCTGCTTTACCACTGGTACCCATTGGAGAGGAGGCTGGGTGGGCCCTAGATCCAATCTGGATGCTGTGGAGAAAAGAGAAAGTCTTGCATTGCTGGGAATCGAACTAGGGCCATCCAGCCTGTAGCCTGTCACTATATTGACTGAGCTATCCCAATTCCTGTGAAGAATGGTGACGGGATTATTAACTGGCCAGCGTACACTGAGATGGCATCTGGATGATGGGTGATGCTACATGCAGGAGATGTCGACAGAAGGAAAAATCCTTCTACCACATACTTGGTCACTATCTGGCTCTCAGTGGGCATAGAATGAAGGTTTTCAGCTCTGCACAGCTGGAGCTGACACAACATAAGTAGGGCTTTAGTCAAACAGGTTCTGGCTCTAGCATTGAGGACAAGGGTCCATCAGAGAGTTCTAGTGAAGGCCGCACCATAGTTCAAGTGGTTAGTCGCTGGCTTCCCACTGCAGCGGCTTGGCTTCGATCCCAGGTCTGGTCAAGTGGGATTTGTGGTGGACAAAGTGGCACTGGGGTGGGTTTTCTCCGAGTACTTCGGTTTCCCCTGCTGATCTTCATTCCACCAAAATCTCCATCATCAGAATCACCTGGGGCAGGCTACAATAGCCCAATCAGTGGTCGCCATGCTGAGTGGACCCAGTGGGACTCCACCCCCCACTAAGCGAATTAAAAATAATTTTAAGAGTTCAAGTGAAAACGAGAACACACAATCAGCCCAATAGTGGTCTGAATGCTTGGGGTGGCTACAAGTTGTCCCCCATGCAAATACTCAGTACTCCATACCCCCAGGAAAAATGCCTCAGTACCCAATGAACAAGAGGATAGGAGGGTCCCAGAGCTAGTGTGTATGCTGATGAAAACGGAGAAATCTCTTAGCACTGCAAGAAGTTGATCCTTAATTGTTCGGCTGTCCAGCCCACAGCTTAATTGTATGGCAACTGAGTGAGCTGTCTCAGTGCAAAAGTGCTGTTAAATAAAACAGATGACAATTCAGATTGTCTAGTTGGAGGTCTATGACATTCAGTATGTGTGACTCAGAAAACCTAAGAGATAAGCTATCACACAAACTTTTAGATGGTAGTATGAAACATTTTCAAGGGCAGAAGTGAATTTCTGAATACAGATCTCCATACAATGCTTTCATATTAACTTCCAATATGAATGTACCCCTACAGCCAATGATATTTCAGATAAATTATCTTCATGCACAATTACCAGATCTGAGATAGATCAGTCAGTATAATGACTGGGCTACAGGCTGGATGACTAAGGAATTGGAGTTCATTTCCTGGGAGGGGCAAGAGATTTCTTCTTCTCCATAGTATCCAGAGTGGCTCTGGGGCCTGCCCAGCCTCCTATTCAATAGGCACTGGGACTCTTTCCCCAGGGATTCAGCAGCAGGGGTGTGAAGCTGAAGACTCGCCTCCATTTGCTGCCAAGGTTCAGAACGCATGGAACAATACTGCCACTCTCCCATGTATCTTCATGGCATGGTGCTTAATTAAGCACAGGGCCAACTTTGCTCTCTCTCTCTTTGGGGGGGGGGCACAAGTAATACTACAATTTATACTTCTTTTGGCTTATTTTGGACTTCACCCATCGTCCGGTATATAAAAAAGACAAAAATACCACAACGTTTCGGAGACTGGATCTGTCTCCATCTTCAGGTGTATAAGGAAGGTTTAACCTACTCAGTTGGGCCCCTTAGAAAGAGCTAGTCTCAATCACTGGACAAACCTTGATCTGTAGAAACAANACCATGGCGACTTCCGGGAATCAGACTAATCCCCGGAAGAAAACTTGCAGTAGTAGTGGAACCACTAATATTCATGAAATTATATTTTTTGGTTTGTTAACCTCTTCATTGATGAGGGGGATCCATATAGGAGAAATATCCAAACTAGGTTGGCTGATCGGATTGGATGAACATGCCATATGAGCTGATTCTTTGTATTTCCTGTATCTGCTGTTGCTTTCAATCTCCAAGATCCTAGCTTCATCCCAGCTTACCCTGTGACCTTCTTCATATGCATGCTGAGCCAACCTGGATTTCTCTAGAAGACCCTGCTTAAGATTGTGCTTGTGTTCACGGATTCGAAGGGGCCCAACTGAGTAGGTTAAACCTTCCTTATACACCTGAAGACGGAGACAGATCCAGTCTCCGAAACGTTGTGGTATTTTTGTCTTTTTTATATACCGGACGATGGGTGAAGTCCAAAATAAGCCAAAAGAAGTACAGTATGCACCATCGTCAGAATTCTTTCAAGTCTAACTACAATTTATATTTACCATATGCCCAAACATCAGACTTGGAAGAGAAACGTGTATAGTTTAGGACTTCAGGTGGAGCCCACTTGATAGGAAATTTTGTTCCTCCAGAACTTGTGTACTGGTCATCCAACACATACCTGCAACACACATCAGAGTGAACATGCCAATAGGACAGTACTGTCTTGCCTGTCCAGCCACTGCACTACTCAATGGGAAGGCAAGCAATTCTTGCACCATTTGAAAGCCAGTAGTTAAATTACTTCTTAACAGATGTCAGTAGCTGATTTTTCTATTTCAAGCCAACATTTTAGACAATATGACAAAAACAATTTTTCGTTGATATGTTAATTAACAAAAATGAAAAAAATAAATAAAATTTAAATGGCAGAAGTTTCTGCATCCTGAGCCATGCCAAAAACCCAGGAGTTATATTTCTCTGAACCCCTCCTTTCCTTTCCTATAAATCTCTTGTTCTCCCTTTCCCAACTTCTCCTCTCCTACCCAGTTTTCTTTTCTACCCCTTCCCTTTTGTTATGGGTCTTTCCCAGACACCTGCATTGAGAGGCTATTTGTGCCTTGGATTTCAGAACAGCAACACTGGATGCCATCTGGGGGGACGGCTGAAGTATATGTTTGAAGCCCAGTAGGTGAGCGGTGCCTGATGAACCAGGTTCCCTCCCACTTTGCTCAAAGTATTTCTCTATGCCTGATTATTATTCTCTTCACATGTACTTACTTTTGGTCTCAATCCCATATTATTCACTGCTTGTGTAACCAAAGAAACACTATGCCAAAATTGGTATTTACAGCTATACTTGGTTGCGCCATAGCTCAAGCGGTTAGTTGCTGGCTTCCCACCGCAGCGGCCCAGGTTCGATCCCGGGGTCTGGTCAAGTGGGATTTGTGGTGGACAAAGTGGTGCTGGGGCAGGTTCAGAGTACTTTGGTTTCCCCTGCCAATCTTCATTCCACCAATTGCTCCACAATCACCCTCACCTATCATCTGGGGCTGGTACAATAGGCCAGAAATGGCCGCAGTACAAGGGACTTAGTCCCACCTCACTGGCAATAAAAAAATAGAGCTATACTTACAAGACGGTTACTGTACTGCCTAATTTATCAGAGTTCATTAATTTCTTTTAACACATATTCAGAGGGTTCCACGGGAACTGTATTTACAGATTCGTTGGTATTATTTGTTCCACTTGGATGAGCCTATGTAGTGGACAGATGCGAAAGGGAGGTAGACAGAAAGTGGCAGTAAGTACTCTCCTATCCCACTCCCTACTTATTTTAACCTATCTAGGCATTATGACAGCAAGAGGGGCTGGTATATCTTTATAAAGGAGAATATCACTGTCTCCAATGCTGCTACACAACTGCCGGATGATAAAAAGCTGAAAACCTGAATATCTGCCACATAAATATGTCATGTCATGTTAGTTAAAAGGGGCACGCAGTAGCGTAGTTGGTTGAGGGGCTACGCTACAAGCCAGAAGGTCGCGGGTTCAAGTCCTGATGAGGTCACTGGATTTTTTTCAGTTGACCTAATCCTTCCAGCTACACTAGGCCCTGGGGTTTATTCAGCCTCTAACAGAAATGAGTACCAGGAATTAATTAAATCATTTTCCTGGGGAGTAAAGCGTGGCCAGCATGTAAGGCTGACAACCTTACCGCCATCTTTGAACAGACTGTCTAGATACTGTGGAAACCTCAACCTCTCACAAGCCTATGGGCCTTCATGGCCTGGGACAGGGATAGCTTTACTTTTTTTTTCTTTTTACATGTTAGTTAAAAACAAAACATTGCAGTATGTCATGCTACAGAACAGGTGAATGGCGCAGGTACTGTGACCCTGAGTTGCCTGAGTGACAATATGTTGTAAGTTTCACACTCCATAATTTAAAGATCTCTTTATGATAATTCCCCTTAATCAGGTTTGCGCTCCTTGCCATTTCTGCATGGAAGTTACCAATTTTGCACTTCCATATTAGTAACATATATCTTAGGAAAATATAATTATGAAGCTTAGAAAACATTTTCAGTGACATTACCATCTTCATTTTTCAGCATGTTATAATGTCACAATGGTACACAGAAATAGAATTGTATGAATTACACAGTCTCCATGAAAAAAAGATCTAAAATTGTGGGAAGTAAACAAACTACACAAAAGACAAATCTTATGACATTGCGCTTAGCTAGACGAGAGACAAGAGCCCACCACTGACCCTGGTCATGAAGGATTTGTATTATGTACATAAAACACACACTACCAATGCTATATAGTCTCAGTACTGAAAATGTAATTAAATAACCTCTTCCCCCCCCCACAAAAAAATACACAAATACATATAACATAAACTGTGACTTACCTTGCAAGCCCAAAATCAGCAACTTTCACAACATTTTCTGAGCCAACCAAGCAATTACGAGCAGCCAAATCTCGATGAATGTAATTGTGCCTCTCCAAGTATGCCATTCCTTTACAAATCTGTGGATGATATACGATTCAGGTATATCCACTGCTAATAATGGGCCCTCTGAATCCATCAGATAAACCAACTAAATCACTGAATGTACATGTGTATAAGTTCTGAGATTTCAAGTTGGTGATTGTTCAGATTGTGGTCTTCTGGGCTTTGAAACTGTGTAGTTTTGTATCTGGATACTGACATTTCACATGGATGTCTGTCTCCATATTTAGGTCTGAAGTGTATAGGTTGAGGAATCAACTCTGTAATATGGGCAGGCTGCAAGAAATCTCTGGCTCTGCTTCCTTAACCCCTTTCCATCTTCTGGGGCTCAGTGATCACATTCCTTGTAACCTGATATATAATGAAGCCATTTCATGAATCCATACATTTCAAATCTGAACCTCAAGACTGGCATCAGTTACCACTGCTGACACAAGGAGAACCAAAGCATGCACTTTATAGTCAATTAGACCATCACTGGAGGAAGTATTCAGGGCAGTTTCTTTTTGTGTACTAATCTAGTATTTAATGTTCTGGGTTTGACTCCAACTGTGAGCATTAATCTTAAAGTAATGAAAAGCAATTATCTGAAGACAGCAGTAGTCACAACTCCCACAGTGACCTACTGTATTTATCAAATATGTTTCAGACAATGAAAAAGTCTGACAAAATTTCTAACAAACAAACAAATATGAAGTTATGAAATGAGAACCACAGAAATTACACTTGCAACATCAAAATCCACACTGGAATATACGATAATTTCTGAATGAAAATGAATTTATGTGTTGTCTGGTATATACATTAACAGATGCTAATAGCCCATATCCAGATATTTTCATTACCGTCCCAGTACAGTTTTACCCACACAATCACACAGAAAACATCTGTATCCTTTAGCCATATCCATTTCTGTTTTAATTCAATGTCCCTTTTACCCAGAGCTTATCTGTGCCCTCTTCCTGTTTTCAAACTCTTTAAGCAACTCATTTTCTTCACTGATTCGTTGTCCCAATTATTTGTAGTGTTCTTAATATGCATCTCATTACCAAGATGTTCCCATTCATTCTTAACATAAATTTTACTCCATAGTTTAGAACATTTAACATTATATACACTTGAGTTTCTTCTTTATCATGTATTGGATATTTTCTCACCCTCCCAGTTTTAAGATAACAGTTCAGAGCAATTCTCAAACCTGCAGGTCTACATACATCCATCCAAAACCAAGCATAGCCTTTCCTGAAGTTGTCAGTATAGCTATAGGCCGGACAACCAAGGGGTTAGAATTTCAGTCCCGGTAGGGTCAAGAATTTTCTATCCTCTACGCTGTCCAGACCAGGTCTGGGGTCCACCCAGTCTCGTATCCAATGGGTGTCAGGGGCTCTTTTCCGGGCTCTTTCTCCAGCTACTGCCAAGGTGAAGCAAATGTGAATCTATACATCCATTCCCCCATACGCCTTCATGGCATAGTGCTCAATTATTTAAGCACAGGGACAACTTTACCTTTAACCTCTGACATGTACATTACACCAGTATGTCCCTCACCTGTATACACATGTCGAGAAGCATACCGACATTTACTCCTAGTGTAGCTTCATGACGACGAAGGTAGTTCAGTAAGGAACCATGGCGCATATATTCAGTCACAATATAGATAGGCCTGTGTTTACTGCAAACTCCATAGAGTTGGACTAGGTTCTGGTGCTGAAGTTTACTGTAATATTAAATATACAAAATCATATGTAACAGTGGTGGAAAAATGACAGCAGAGAAATGAACGCAACAAGATACACATATTTTTGACATTATACTTCTGCATTTCATTGCGGTCTTAATGAACGTATGATGATGATGATGATGATGATGATTTACTGCTAACAATGTTGTATTTTTACAGAAGAAAACTTTAGCGCTCTCTCTCTCTCTCTCTATATATATATATATAAACAAACTCCGTGGTTTTAGTCCACAAGTGAACTATACTGACCAAGTGACCGCTGCTTGGCAGTGAACTTAGTGCCAACTTTAGCACATAGTGTGTGTCGCGTGGTCAGCGCAACGAATCCCCACAGCCATTAATTTCGGTTTCCTAGCCCAGAGCCACTATTTCCTCGAAACAGCTCCTCAATTATCATCACGAGGCTGAGTGGACCCCATTCCATTATTTCTCAGAAAAGAATCTGGTAGTGCCGGGAATCAAACCCAGACCTCTAGATCTGTAGCCAGGAATTCTGACCACTAGACCACAGAGGCGGTATATATATATATATATATGAAATTTATCATTGTCATTAAGCAATTTCCGGGTACTACAGCACAGAAATGTTCAACATTACCATCCTACATGAATGTCAGTCATGCAGTATGTCGCCAATGAGTGATCAGTCTTTTGTTTTAGTATATTATGTCTATTCTGTGAATCTGTGAATATTAATAACATTTTGAGGTGGATAAGTGAAGTGAAGTATATAAAGGAGATGGGTTATGACTGACTGACTGTGCATGTTATCCATGAGAACTATTGTTAAATTTCCACTTTAGTGCATAATTTGTTAACATGTAGGCCTCTATAGGAATATAGGAAAAAGCAGGGAAGTTAGTACTATGAAAGCTTACATGACAAATGATGAGACTTCCCACTGAATTCTCCACAGGTTTTATGCTAATAGAAATATAATGATTTAATTAAAATGGTTGCCCATATTCACATTTAACTACGCCATGAAGATCACTGCTAAGTCAGAAGATATCCCGGACTATGTAAAAAGACTACAAAGTTCATACTATTACTGTTGTGTGTGTGTGTGTGTGTATACAGTTTATCTACTGTTGCTCAAAGGAAAAAAGTAAAGTAAGTAAAGGTTTCCCTGTAACAGGCCGTGGAGGCCCATGGGGTTGTGAGATGTCAAGACTCTCACATTTTCTAGAGAATTGGCTCGCAGATGGTGGTAAGGTTATCAGCCTTATATGCTGGCCGCCATTTACCCCCACAAATATTCCTGGTACTCATTTCTGTTAGAGGCTGAGTCGACCCCAGGGCCATAGTGCAGCTGGAGGGATTAGGTAAACTGAAAAAATCCACCTCATCAGGATTCAATCCTGCGAGCTTCTGGCTTATAGCATAGTGCCTCAACCAACTATGCTACCGTGTGCCCATACTGTTGCTCAAGCATAGGTAAATTTGGAACAAGAAAAAACCATGAATATTTCTTTCAGTAATCCCACATACAGTATATATATAAAAAAGACACTAACTCTTTTTGTCTGCTGCATATCTTAGAAATCATTCTATCCTGTTTACCCTTGATGTTTAGATTCTAGCTCAGTACATTTTGCAGCAGACTGTAGGGAATATTTTAACATACTGTTCAATGGTAGCAACAGAATGGAGCTTACGTCATAACTTTGGCTTCCTCTATGAAGTCATCTTCAGACATTGTGCCCTCCTTCATCATCTTCACTGCAACATCTATGGAGCCACGCCACTTGCCTCGTCGAACTACACCAAACTGACCTGAGCCCAGCTCTTCCAGTAACATAAGTTCTTGGGGATCTATTTCCCACTTGTCTGAAATACACAACAGTAATTAAAAGTTACACCTGGAACAAAAATTCATTTTAAGAGAAATACAGGATGTTCAATCAAGGAGGAAACTTTGCAACACCCTTGACCGGGCCCAATATTCCTCACAGATTGCTGCTGTGACTGCAACTGTAACGGCGCGCATATATCAGCGCTAATGACTCATTCTGCTATCAGCAGTTACAGTAGCAATGTTCGGCCGGGTCAGTGGTGTTGCGAAGTTTCCTCCTCCTCCTTCACATTGCAATGAATACCTAGACTTTCCCTATTTTATAAAAGCATAATGGTCACATTTTATTAAGACACTCCTCAGACTTTCCTGCAGATATAAGGAGTACTCTAAGTTTGAGAACTGCACAATGGGCACGTTTCATACGCATATACACATGAAATAAACTGAGCATTTGATTATCATTACCTTGAATGCAATATAACCAAAACCATTTTTGGGACAGAATAAGTTGAATCATCAGAGAAATGAACTATCTGAAGCTTTCTTTTCTGAATATGGTATGGATTCACAGAGCTACATTAAGATGGATGTCATGATTCAAACATCTTGTAAACAGGTGCAGCTGGGTTATTATAATTCTCATTATTTTATGGTAAGCATATTTGGAGTTTCTATAAACATGCAGGCCTTGACTGGTGCTGCCACCTATGATAATCTTAACTATATAACTAGTTCTGATTTGAAACTGAAGATGTGCCTGTCTTGTTATTGTGTACTGTGGGACTTAGCCACTATAAAAAACTACACTTCACATTAAGTTCCAAGGGCTTAAAAGAGTATCAACATAGTTAAATGAAAATCAACAGCAGCAAGCGTGAAAACCTCATGCCAAATGACAAGGCAGAAAGAAATTACCACAACCTATGCTGGTATATCATCCCCACAGATGACAAAACCATGGAAGAGGAAGATGAGGCTGAGACAAGCAGTACCTAACTGATAATTAGAGGATCTCCAGAAACATGCTCCCACATTCATCATAAACAAGTTAATTCAAGCAGATGGCAAGCACATTTTAATGCCAATCAAAAGGTATGGGTGAGTGGAAATCAAAAAGTTGCTAATGGATTTAAGTAGTATTTCTGGAGACCTGCATATGCCTACATGATACACAAGAGAGAAAAGAAAGTGTAACTAATTTATACATACCATGGCTAAGCCCTGCAGTTGCGGGTACGGGCCGATCACATGGGCTAGTCTTGAGTCGTGAAGCCAAACCTCCACTATTGTGTCTGTGGTAATTGACTAAATCTGGTATAGATCCACAACAGTGTTTCTCAGAAAGGAAAAATTCACCCCGGGAATTTTGTTTGATGTGATAATGCTTAACATGTGGATGAGGACTGAAAAGAAAAGAGCAAACTTTATGTAATCAAGCAATAGATGGAAACTGATCTCCATATTTTCTATGGATGATAAACTTGCCCTAGGCCATGCTATAACACCTTTAGACCTATTCTATGGCCATCACTTATTATACTGCATAGTTGCTTCCTGTTAATACTCGTACAGAGGGAAATAGAGATGAAATGAAACCATTTGACAAATGTACAGAAACATATAAAATATGAGCACTCTTTGTTGTGCAACAAATGTCTTGGTCACCCAACACGTGCTATAATTCTGAAACATCCAGTGATCTCTTGTGAGATCCTTCCACCTTAAGTATAGCTGGGACTGTGACACTCTGGTTTCTGAGGGACTTGGATATACCATGTTATATCCAGCTCCCTGGCAGCTGCTCATCCACGAACACTCCACATTCAGAGTAGAGCTTGACTACACTGAGATGGCATGTGCACNGAGGGACTTGGATATACCATGTTATATCCAGCTCCCTGGCAGCTGCATAGAATACAATTTTCATGTACAGGTGGAACAGATGAGTCAGTATTCTCTTACTGCAGATATGAGTGCTACACAGTTCAGTTTGCTGCTGGCAGCTCATTTCTGCATTGGAGTGGTTCATAGCGGGCTTACTCATTCCAATGTCCTGTTTCTGTTCACTTTTCTTCCTTTGTGCATGTTTGTGCCTGCACATAGTAATCAAGTTCTACATCAGCTGTGGTCATAGGCACAGCTCCAAGCATGTCCAGGTGTGACACAGTGGCAAAGGAGTCTAGGAACAGGAAAAGAGCACAAACTTTTAGCTTTGTCTTTGAAAGTGTACAAAATCATTCTTGTAAGTGGGGTGATACTTCCACACTGGTAAGAGAATTCTAGCTACTGCGGCACAAACAGTTTGTATATTCACAGTTTCACAGAAGTGAAATGTGGCTTCATCACTTGTTATGAAGTACCATATATATATGCCAAGTGTCTCAACTGCTTCCATTCAAGCAAACAAGAACCTTATTATCAAAGTATCCATCAATAATGCAACAATATAAAATACAATAGGAATATGTATCACACTAAAATTTATTTCAATACTTTTTGATGGTCAAATCATTACATGTCAACAGGACATTAAAAGCATATTCTATACATTAAAAGTGATTATCCAATTTCTAAAATGTCTCTAGTTGTATATTTCTTCTAGTCTATGACACGTTTTTGCTGCATATGGGCCTTCATCAGGTAGTTTTCGTTTCTTTGAGGGAGACCACTGCACTGTACACTTGTTCGCTGTGCTTCCATGCATGTCAATATTTAGATCTATTTCATGATCAGAATGCTGTTGTTGCACTTCTACTGTGGCTATCATAGTTTTTGTATGTCATACGTATCGCTAATGTGGTCTACCTGTGTACATGTAATGATCTGAACAACATCAAAAGAATTGAAATACATTTTTTGTGTGAAAAATATTCCTAATGTATTTTATATTGCTGCATTATTGACGGATACTTTGATAAGAAGGGTGATGCCTCAGTGCAACGGAATATCTTCAAAGAAGACAATCCTTTTCACCCGGCTTTCTTCAGAAATGGTTTGCACCAACTACAGTTGGAGGGAAATTTTCTTACAGAGGATTCTTCAAACGACAGTGGTTGAAATTTCTAGAAAAAAAAACGAGTTTCTTGATGTTTATCTGTTTCAGTTTTGAATGTTTCCCTGATTTGATTGAGCTGCTGCGGTTTTGTTGGAGGCTGGCCAGGGCTTTTACCTAAGGAGAAGCAACTTTTTTTTTTCTCACAAGGCTGTCACACCAGTATCTGCAAGACTCCATCAAATGCAAGTCATCTCTAAATACTGCTATGGACTATGCTGAACTGCATCACTGGTTCTTATTCATTAAACCAAAGACAGAACTGCAACAACTATAAAAGAAATTGCCATATTTGACTGAAAATTTGTTGTGTTTCTGTACACTAATGAAGTTGCTTCACTGTTATAACTGTTTCAGTGTTAACTGCAATCATCACATTTACTTTAAAAAACCTGTACAACCAGGCCCTACTGAAAATTCATTTTTCATCCCAATTAGACAGCCTGATGATGAACATGGAGTGATCAAGCTTACTATGATAGACTTCATCTCCATAAATATAGATCAAAAGAATAATTTCACTGTAAACTTTAGATACATTGAGAAAGAGTAGAGAACCTTCTCTAAAATATCTTATCTGAAATATGTGAAATGTTACCATTAATCATTTACTGTAGTATAAAAATGAAGTCAGGGTCCACACAAATATACCAAATATTGTAATAAGAATTAAAGAAGTTGTATGACTTGGTGGAGACTTGGTTTCTGGAAACTGAAGATGTAAGGAAGATGAGCTAGAAAATTTGTGTCATACTTGTGCATGGAGATGGAAGATGCTAACATATTATTTCAGACTACAGTGAAACTGTGTGTTGGAAAATGAATTTAAAATTAAAAAAAAAGGCTCAACTATCATAAAGAACTTATTTCTAGGAAGATTATTACATGTAACAATATCTTTTTCTTCAAAAACATATGAACTACATGTTTAAAACAAGAGGAAAACAGGGCAGTCATATTTATATATGGTGTAACCAAAAAATTTCCAGACTGAATTCTTTTCTTTACACTTTACTACATCTAGCAGCTATTCTATGAGGTTTCCTTCACAGTAATCAGCTCCTTCTGGCGATTCTGCTACTGTTGCAAGCATATGTAGAAGTCCTCTGCAAGAATAGTCTGCAGTTTTTCTTGATCATAATGATATCACCAAATCTTTCTGCAGTAATGAGCTGAGTCTTGGATAGAGAGAGAGAGAGAGAGAGAGAGAGATGGGGCTAGGTCTGGGGAGAACAGAGGGTGGAGGATAACGGTCATGTGATTTCTGGCCAGGAAAAGCACAGTGAGCACTGTGGTGGAGAAACTAATCAATCTCTGTTGCGCTCTGTATTTTCACAATGTTCTTGCCACATTTTTACAGATATCACAGAAGATCTGCATAGAAGTTTTGATTCCCACTTTTTCCATGTGGGATACACTTCTGGTGCACAAATTCCATCATTGTTGAGAACAATGATATAAGCATTGAGCCCCTTCAAACAGAAGTCACACCATTTTTTTTTAACTCTACAAATCAATCAACTTTATGATGCATCATTTTGAATGACATCTCTATGATTTTGCAGTGCTGGAAAATGATTCAGCAGATTCTATTCTATAACCATCTAGCAGAAAATCTCTGTACTATGATTCTGCTGTCTTACAGCCAATCCAGAAATTTTCTGATCACAACCTCATACAATGGAAATTGCTTTAACAATAAACAGTAACAATAAGAACTGAACAGAACAGAAAGATTAATGTATCAGCCTGTTCTAAAGAAATGTACAGTACTGAGAGAGTCTCATCATATAATAATCAGGAACAAAGTGAATGTCATACATGACTCAATAAATTCCATTTCACTTACACTCTGAAGATTGAGGCTAGAAATTACACTCAGATACTGAAGTTTCTCCCAAAACAACTCAAAAAACAATTAATCAATATTACTGCATAAATCTCTGACCTTCTTTCCAAGCAATTATAATTTACAGCGTTGTGTGTTGCAAGAAATCACAATTGAAAATTTCACAGTTAAGGAAGAAGTTTATTGATCTGACTGAAGTAATGACAAAGAATGTACTACTCACACTTTTGTGTACAGTGAGAGTGTATAGAGACCCTTCGTAGAAGAATTACGGACTACAAAACAACCTTCCTTGTCTTCCTGCTTCAGTAAAGATTCAGCTCTTTGGCGAGACATATCACCTACATACCACCTGAAAAACAGAAGCAATCATCCAATCTATGCAATATCTGTAAGCAAATGGTCCAAGAATTTCCTTTCTAACATTTCACTGCAGAAAAAGCCCAATGACTATTACAGCAACAATAACAACAATAACAGTAAAAATAAATTCAAAAGAAGGAACAGCATCAGAAGAAATGGGGCATGACATTGGTTGTTACTTACTCATACTTCTGCAATCCTAGCAGCTCTTTTTCTTTTACATAATTGCTTGGGATGTAACCAATGGACCTGCAGGAATAAAAAAAGAGCAGTAATAAAAATAATACCACAGAAAATGGAAAATTAAAAGATTTAAGAATGACTAATATACTGAAGTAATGATGTTGGTGCTAACATAATACACAAAAATTATGTAATTAGTGGGAAGCTTCACTGTTTCCTGATATTGTACTGGTCTTTGGTTTGGAGCTGAGCTACTACAGTGGTAAAATTGCCAGACAAGCCTACTCCTATATGATAATATGAATGCAGGGAATCAGTTAACATGATGCTCAAGAGAGGACAGTGACAGTAGAAAACTACAAGGCTTTTACCCAGGGACAGAAAAGATGTTTTCATTTTATTCACAGTCTGGCAAAGGCAAATCTTATATCCCATAAACAAATTTTTCTCTTGTATGAAAGTCATGCCTAGTAAGACGAACATGTACTCACTCATGGAGCTGAGCCCTTCTTGAGAAGCCGACAATTGTGCACCTAAACTCAAGAACTTCCCAGCATTTTATGGAACTTGAAGGTTCATTATAGTGTTTACAAGAGCCCTCCATTGGTCCCTATCCTGAGCCAAATCAATCCAATCCATATCATTCCATCCTTTCATTGTAAGATTCATTTTAACATTGTCCATTCACCATTCACCTATGCGTTTGTCTTCCCAGTGGTTTCTTTCCTTCTCGCTTTCCCAACAATATCCTATATGCATTCCTCTTCTCCCCCATTTGTGCTAAATGCTCTGCCCACCTTATCATCCTTGACTTGATCATCCTAATTATACTTGGAGAAGAGTACAAGTTATGAAGCTCCTCTTTATGCAGTTTTCTCCAACCTCCAATCTCTCTTCTGTCCAAATAAGATCTTCAACACCCTCAGTCTATGTTCCTTCCTTAATGTCAGAAACCAAGTTTTACACCCATACAGAACCACAGGCACAATTATGGCTTTGTATATTCTAAATCTTGTTTTTAGACAGCAGAGGAGAAGACAAAAGGTTTTGGACTGAATGGTAGAAAGCATTATCCAAAGTTCAATCTCCTCTTAATTTCCTCCTGAATCAAGATTTGTTATCACTGTTCCAAAATATTTGAACTGTGCCGCATTTTCAAAACTTCTGTTACCTATCTTTATGTCATGATTTTGCCCTGCATTCCCATGGGAATAGCACTTTCTGCTTCAGGGGTGTATCTACCTCAGAAACTGATTAATTCAAACAGCCAGGAAGGATAAAGAAAGGAATCTTGATAAACACGACCAGACATTTTTAATTTCACGATTCAGGTCTATTATGTCTATATATGTCTATATAATACACTATAATACAGGGCATCCATTGCTAGGCAAAGGATGTGTTTTCTGTGTTGTGGTCTGGCCCGAGGCTATATAACAAGAAGTCAACATTAACTGAGAGTTCAGTTAGAAGTCTGAAGTCTGGAATGTCCAGTCAGGAGAAGATGAAATGTGTCAAATAGTGAGTTGTCAAGAATCGTATCAGAAATAAGCCAGAGATCAGAATGAGAATGGAATGAGTCCTTGACAGTCAAGGAAGAAGGGTTTGGCTGAATATTTATTGTGAGTTATTGTGATTATGAGTGATTGTAAAAGAGTGATCAATAAATCCAATTATCCAATCCAAAAACCAGTGTACCAGTCACACTGATAAAATGTGACAGGACATTCTTAACCACCCACATACACATGTAAATTAATATTCCTCAGCCATTTATTTAAGTGCAGTCCATTTTATCAAAATACAGGATTCTGTTATACTTGCTGCTAAATTAAGTTCTTTCAGGAAAAGTATGCTTAAGTAATTANATATATATATATATATATATTAAATATTATAAGGGGCTCATCTTTATGATAACTTAGGGCCTTCAGTAGCCCTAATCCAGCACTTTTCCAAAATTAAAACTGTGCATCTCCTGAATATAAGCTTAGAACAATACCACTACAGCAAGTGTCTTAGGGGCAAGTGTCGATTCCAGACAGCTGCCTTGCAGATTTCATGCTGAAGGTAAGGAACCAAGACCTTCCTAACTAATGATGTCACCACTGGCTAACATCATGACATGGATTCCTAAATTTCAAGTCTCTGAAGCATTAACTCACCCTTGCTCATCTTTCACTTTCCACCAATGGTCCTGTGAATCATCTAGTACCTCATACTCTGCACCCTGTGAGAAATGAATTACTCATATAAAATTAAATGACAAAAGGCAATTTACTGATGTAAAAGGTAATGATTCATCAGCCTATCAGTGAGCAATATTGCAGAATGTAAAAAATGTTGGTATCTTAGCAGAATTCTTATATAAAAAAATTATACACAAATAACTCATCACAAAAACCAGCCAATACTGTTAAGAAAGTACAGTGCACCCCTTCATTTGGATCTTCAGGTTCTGGAATTTCATCCTTACAAAAATTATAAACATGACCATCAAATTTAGGATACAGACCATCAATTTACATTTATGCAAATGTGGGATAACACACATAATTACACGGAAAACAATAAACTCAACCAAAAGTATCTCCATTTTAAAGAAATCATTACTTGTTAAGAAATTCAGACTGGATACATGTATACTCAGTGACCAGCAGGATATGGCTATCTTATGTGTATGCATCGGTGACGTAGTGATATGGTGGGTAGTGTGGCTGCTATGCATAGCTTATTCTAGACTTCACAGCTTATAACCCCTATTTAAGAAGTCCGTAAAATTTTAAGTTTCTTAAATTCGCTTTTGTGTACTTACTTCTGTCTTTCATGCATAAAACAGTAAGCATTTATTACAACTGTGGGGCAAAATACTGTATGTAGGAATGTGTCTGCAATTATAACACGGGTTTGTATTACATAATTTCACGATACATTAACATTATTTTGGTATGTCATGCGCCCCTTCCATTAACATGGGCGCATGACATACCAAAATACTCTTACCAGAAGGTGCTGATGTTAATGCAAAACTGAAAATAGGGGGAAGATGAGTGAAAACTGTAAAATCTATTCCTGAAAATGAAGTGTGTAAAAATGGTGTAAATTAACTCTCTTGTTCTGGAGTTCAATAATCAACACATAATATGAAAGCTCTTACCACGGTACAAGATTCTGAGCCAGTTCAATTTACCTCCCATTCTCACAACCATCAGCCTAAGATTTATCTCAATGTCACCCTTATATCTCCTCCATATTAAAACTATCCATTTCCATGTTGATGCCAGTTTAATCCATTCCCCATTCTCATAACCACTGCCCTAAGATGCATCTTAATATTATCCTTATATTTTCTCAGATTTACAACTGTCTCTTTTTCAATAGGTTTCCCTACCAAAATTCTGTATGCATTCCTTGTCTCACCAATACATGCCCATATAATATAATTATACCACTGCAGTATCCTATGATCTCTAATTATCAAATAAAACAGTTGTTCTATGCAGATATACAGCAGTCAATAAACAGATATCTTGTCTCAACCACTGAAAAAGTTAATGAAAATTTAGGGTCTCAACAAGAACGTGGAAATTTAAATTAATAAACGTTTTGCTGGGAGTGTTTTATATTATGTAGACATTAAGTAATAATGAACTAATATTCATTTCATGCATCCTGTTGTGTTACAATATTTGCCTGATGATGGCTATTAATAGCAGTAGAAACATGTAGCAGAGCCAAAACTAGGCACTGATCTTGATATTTGTTGTGTTGTGACAGTTGTAATAGAGGCAATAATGAACTGACTCATGTTTATTACCCTCCTTTTAAGAACACTCACCTTCTCAAGGGAAAGGTCACCTCCTTCAACTGCTTTAAAAGGGTACAAAGCCACAACCACTTTCGGCCTGATCATCGATTTCTCCTGCAACATATTTAGTTAAAATCAGAATGTGATCTGCAACATGATTTCATCATTATGGAACAACTATGTTTCACTGTTACTCCCAATCTATGCGTTCAGTAAGAAGTGGCAAAAGGCCGCGACATAGCTCAAGCGTTTAGTCACTAGCTTCCCACCGCGGCGCCCCGGGTTCGATCCCGGGGTCTGGTCAAGTGGGATTTGTGGGGCGGGTTTTCTCCGAGTACTTCGGTTTCCCTTGCTAATCTTCATTCCACCAAATTCTCCATCATCATAATCACCTGAGGCAGGCTACAATAGGCCAATCAGTGGCCGCTGTACCCAGTGGACCCAGTTGGACTCAACCCCCCCACTAAGAGAATTAAAAAAAAAAGTGGCAAAAAACAAGTTGTCTGTTGGAGAGACAACCCTAGGAAAGTTGTTAACTTTGCATAAGTTCTGATCAAAATCAATTTCTTTCCTCATTCTTGTCTCCATAAGAAAGGTACTGGGACTATGATGATTAATATTGTGGCCTGTAGATCCGCTGCTAGGCAAAAGCAGCAAGTAAAGCAGTTGTACAATAGCCGTTGCTAAGTAACTGCTCTGCAAACAACAGCTGTTGCTAGGCTGAGTAGCAATCATGTAGCCACTGTTAAGGTAGGGTTGAATACCTCCACTGTAGCCCTGTGAGTAGTAGCAAGTGACAGAAAGTGAATCCAGTGCCTGGGGGTATAACTGAGCCACCCTTTTTCTGGGGGGGGGATATAAATATAGGGACCTGGCCCTCCATGTGTGGGAGTCTCAAATATGAATCAGAAAATGTGGCCACAAGTCCCGCCGGACTCGTTACATAACGGCTATGAACACAAGTGTTCAGTTGAAAAAAATAATTGCTAGTCGTGGGTCTCAATGGGATTGGTGACAAGACGAACTGATTGGCAGTAAAACGCCAGTAGTAAAGTTAACTCTGACTCTGACTCTGAGGTCAGCTGAGTTGAGTGAAGTGAGGAGTAGTTGGTTGGTGAGTGAGTGAATGAGTTAGAGGACGGCTGAGGTCCAGTCATTGTGAGCTGTTGCTGTGAGGAACTGGTATCTGAGAACGGGGATAGTTTGGGAACCCAGAGGAAGGGGAATGTCAGCCGTTGGAAGCCGCTACCAAGCAATGGCTGGAGAAGACTGAGAACAATTTAGGTGTGCTATGGCTACAGTGACCTTCAGTGTGTAACTCATTGAGGCTGTCGTAGTTATTTGAAGTTACGTTCTGTTAGTGTTCAATAAATCCATTTACCAATCCAAACCCCATTTATTTTTTATTGCTAGTTGGGTGGGACTAAGTCCCTTGTACTGCGGTCACTTATGGTCTATTGTACCAGCCCCAGATGATAGGTGAGGGTGATTGTGGAGCAATTTGTGGAAAGAAGAGTGGCAGGGGAAACTGAAGTACTCGGAGAAAATCTGCCCCAGCGCCACTTTGTCCACCACAAATCCCACTTGACCAGACCCGGGATCGAACCCGGGCAGCCGCAGTGGGAAGCCAGCGACTAACCGCTTGAGCTATGGCGCGGCCAAACCCCATCTATAGTCACACTCATACACGTGACAATATGTAATCATGATAATAAATCATTTTCTGAAAGTCACAAGACATGTATGTAAGTCCATGAACCCACAGATGTAAAATGTAAGTAACCATTACCAACAACAAAGACTGTTTATCAAATTGTACTGCAAGTACAATGTTAAACCACTGTCACACAATATGAACTCTCTAATCAAGAGGGTGAACATATTACAACGTTGATTTTAGGCCCATTCTCAAAACTATGGGAAGGAAACGGCAGGGTCATTACTTACTTTGACCTTGGAAGAAGGGGTTCCTGGGGTTCCACCTGGCATGTTTGGAGTGGACGAAACACCTGCAACAGAAATAGGTCATTAGAACCTGATATTGGAAAATTCAACAGCATACAAGTACACATATCTGAGAACAAGATGATGAAGTAGAAATGAGATTCATGATAAAACACAGAGACCCATACATTCTGGAAAGCTGCTTATTTGTGTAAGTTTTGAGGTTTTCATGGTATTGATTTTTCATTATGGACCGTAGGTTGTGATACTGTGTGGTATGGAAGGAAATCAAATTATAACAAAAGACAGCCACTACTGTACGCTGAAAAGAGGCTGACTTTCTTTCATCACCAAGTCCTCTTTCCCTTCTGTGATGAAGAAAATCCTGTGCTCACCGGTTCTATTGACCAAAATTGTTTCAATTTCCTCTCCCTCCCCTGTGAGTTTGAGTGACTACAGTTCCTGCAATTTGCATGTGTAACCTGATTCTTCAACCCTGAATATGGAGGAAGTAGGTTCCTCCGAAACGTCGGTATCACAACTCAGAAGGTCATAATCTGAACCAATTTTAAGAACCTGTAATCTCATCTACTTTCAAATAACACTAATCATAAAGATATAAACTAACTCCGTGGCTTTTAGTCTGAAAGCGAACTATACCGACCGAGCGACGGCCGCTTGTTGGCGAAGTTACTGCCAACTTTAGCGGATAGACGGTGTCGTGTGGTTGGCGCAACGGATTCTCACGGCCAATCTCGGTTTTCTAAACCGGAGCCTTTGATTTTCCATTCAAGTAGCTCCTCAATTATCCTCACGACGCCGGGTGGACATCATTCAAGACCCACTACTTCTCAGAAAATCTGATAGCGCCGGGAATTGAACCCGGGACCTCAGGATCTGTAGCCAGTAACTCTGACCACTACACCACTGAGGCGGTGAATCATCAAGATATGCAAAACAATAATTAGGTTATTTGGCATCGGTGTGAAACATGGTCTGTAATTATGAGGCAAGATGTTATAAATATTGAGCCCAAAGAATTATGAAGAGTAAGTGGGTGCATTACTGCAAAATTGTGAAATCAAGGGCGTTACAATGTGCTAGACACAGTCAAGTGGATTGGGCTCCTGCTTTGGATACAGGGGATCATAAGTTCAAATCCTGGCCACGAGACTGACTATTCTTCTTGTGCCTTCTGGTGGCTTTATTCTGCTCATCTGGGTAAATGCTGAGGGTGTCCCTACAATTTTGCCACGATCACTCCCAGACACATTCTTTCAAATTCATTATTGACTAATCATCCTACCACTTTACACTACACAGCCTGAGCTACAGAATGCGCCATTAAACAAACAATTAAATAAACATAATGGGCTGGACATGTAGGCTAGATTAGGACGGCAGTATATGAATAAAGAATGTTGGTGGGGAAACCACCTGAAAGACTAAAAAGAGAGCATTAAGATGGACCTGCCTCAGAACCATGTCCAGTGGTAGATTTTGCTGTAAGCGGGGTTGAAACCAGGACCAATTACCAGGTTATACGCTTATTTATTGTGGTGCATTTGTGGGGGATGAAGCTATGTTGGGACCTGGAATGCAACGCCATATAGCCTGGTTGATTGTTACGGCCATTTCAGAGGAATGTCTACCCTCTCTATCTTCTATCCTGAAAACGGAATCAGCAAGTTCTAGCGATCTACCGGACTACACGGTGTCAAATCCTAGGAAACAACAGTCTTCACAGTCATTGCTATGAGAAAAACAAACCTCACATTATTATACTTTGTGAACTGTTACAACGAAATGTGCAATCACCAGCCAAGTTAAGGTAAAGTTGTTCCTGTGCTCTTAACTAATTAAGCACTACGCCACGAAGGCGTAAGGGGATGTGGATGTATAGATCCATGTCACCAGTCAAGTATCGTGATCGAATTTTCAGCATGTTCCGGTCATAGGATCACCATGTTGGGGGGGTGTATTAAAGAAAACTGTACAGTATGTGCACATAAAAGATTTCAAAGACATATGTAATTTAAGAATAGTGATAAAATCTATAACTGTTATCAACAAAAAGAACCCTAATGTGAACTACCGTTTTTTAATGTACTAAATGTTTGAATTAAAAATAAGGCCTCACGCCAGGATACCGCAGCATACTGGTTTGGAAATAATGAGGACCTATGTAGTACTTTAGGTTTTCACACAGGTGGTTACGAAGGGAAATTTCTCCTGGGACATAACGCGGTATAGTTCGCTGGAAATCAACTAAAATTTCGGAGTAAAATATCGCCTCCATCTTCAGAGTCGAAGAATAAGCCAGGCAAGAAACGAGAATGAAGCAAGCAGAGTTTCACTCTGGTTCATTCTTGTTTCTTGCTTGGCTTATTCCTCGGCCCTGAAGATGGAGGCGGAATATTCGTCCGAAAAACCCTTCAATGTGGGCCTAATGCTTTGCGATGTCATTTCGACTACAGAGTAGGTGATTATAAGGGATGAAAGACGTTCATTGGCGGTGAATTGAAAGGAATAAAGGAGACAGTTGTGGTATTGTTCCATCCTTCATTTGAAGATTGGGGAAGACGATAACCCGGCCGAGATTCGAAACGGCCATCTTCCGAACTGAAGCGCATAGCATCATCACAACATACTATCACAGTCAACAAGTTCGTGGAATGGCCGCAAAGCGTCGCAGTGCACTACAGCAGATGAGTCCGATATGATGCCCTGTCGGTTCATCTCTCGTCACAGCAAAAGGCAGTTGTGTGCAAACAGTGTTATTAGAACTACGGCCTCTAGTGTGGACTGCAGTTACATGCGAGTGGCGGAAATCGAAAACGTGGCAGTTTGAACAACGGGCAAACATCAAGTTCTGTCAGAAACTAGGCAAATCCCTTAGCGAAACGTTTGGCGTACGAACAATTGACTGTTGCTACACGACAACGCCCCTGCACATCGCTCTATTCTTGTCCAAGAGGAACTGATAAGGCAACAGGTCACCGTTTTGCCATACCCTCCGTACTCACCTGATCTCGCACCATGCGAGTTCTTTCTCTTTCACCGCTTGAAAGCAAAGCTACGTGGTCGTAGATTTCAGTCGTCCGAGGAGGTCGTCATTGCCACAAGAGACGCCGTACGGAAATTTCCTGCCAATATATTTCGGCAGTGTTTTCGGCAGCTATATCAACGTTGGCAGACTTGCATAGCGGCCAACGGCAACTATTTTGAGGGCCGATGTGGATCTGTGTAAGTGTATGTGCATACCTTGTAATACGGTGCGATAAAACCACATTCCACGAACTTAATCAACGTTGGCAGACTTGCATAGCGGCCAACGGCAACTATTTTGAGGGCCGATGTGGATCTGTGTAAGAGTATGTGCATACCTTGTAATACGGTGCGATAAAACCACATTCCACGAACTTAATCAACGTTGGCAGACTTGCATAGCGGCCAACGGCAACTATTTTGAGGGCCGATGTGGATCTGTGTAAGTGTATGTGCATACCTTGTAATACGGTGCGATAAAACCACATTCCACGAACTTAATGACTCTACCACGTAGATTACTCGACAGAATTGTGGCGTTACAGTGTCTCGGAAAGAGAAAGAATTACATGACTGTAGAACAGGTTTTGTAGCCATAAACTTATAAAAACAAACAAAAGTAATGAGATAACAAGTAGTGTCAATTATCACACCTTCTGGAAAAAAAAAAAAAAACGTGGGTAACGCAACGGGTTCTGAAATCAGTGTCAAACAGTTCTGAAATTTCGTAATGCCTAGCAGAACGGCGCCATTTGCTGCAACTTGGTCCTTTACAAGGACGCGTAATGTATGCTACAGAGCAATCTGCTATGTGATATATAAATGAAAGATTAGCCTATGTACACGTTAACTGCGCAAAGCTATTTATCCGAAATGAAAAGTACTTTGTACTATAAAGCGTCAAAGGTGTGACGTATACTATTTACCTCTTGAGCCTCTGTATGGAATATTAACTGTTTGAAGCCTGAATGAGATAGAAAATCGTAGGGGTGATACTAGTACGTCAGCATCGTGTGTGTGTGTGCTATCTAAGAAGCGTGCCATGCTCATTAGCCTGTATGTTTACAGAAAACTATATTAAATCACGTTATAAGTTCTGTTAACCAGTGTACGGCAGAAGAAAGAATAGAAGATTATGTGAAGAAGGAAGGGCATGGAAGAAACGAGACACTTTATTTCAGGGGTGAGAAAGAGTACCAGCTTTTAGAATGATAAAAAGTAATGACCTATGAAAAGGGCAGTGCAATTTTGATTTTGTCATTAAGTGTGAACAGTATAACGTGAAGAGGTAATTTGACGACAATCAAAGCAAGGGGTTTAATTTCCATGAATTGAAATCGGGAAGGCTGCATGACAAACATGCAGTAGCATCCTGGAGCTTGAAAACTATACCAGCATTTGCTTGAAGGTAAAGGAAAACCATTAACATCTAAAAATTCAGTTCCTAATTCACATACAGCACACTGCGCCTCCATTACAAAGATCAACTTCTCAGTGCTGTTTACGGAAATAATCGATGTTTAATGAGAATCAGAAAACACGTAAAAATCCTGTGTGGATAAAATGCAAAATCTGCAGTGTTAAGCAGAGGGTACTTAGAGTTGCCACCGTGCTTAAGGGTTACGACCAGCAAGAAACTGTTACTACATTCAGCCTATATAAATACATCTTTTCAGAAACGGAAATTTAATAAGAGAAGAGTACCGCTTTGTTCAACTACAGTAGAACTTGGTTATAACGTCATCAAAGGGACGTAAAAATAGTATCGTTATAAACGAAATGTCGTTGTAACCGAAATGGGCACTTCCACAGTAGCCTTGTTAGTCACGTAAACATCTACCAAAAACCGAGTTAAAATGTTGCATTTTTTAGTGAAATACGTAGTTAAGTACAGACTAACGTAACATTAACGTGGAATTAATATGGATTCTCCATATCGTTTGTACTGTAGAATTCACCAAACCAAATTCGCGGCATACATCAGCTTTTTTCCTTCCATTTTCTATTTCACGAATCACTTTAACTTTCTCTTCACTCTATAGGGTAAGTAGACAATGTGAGGTCCTGTTAGACGAGATTCTAGGAAAGGAATGCAGTTAACAACCTGCCGCGTCCTCTTGCACTATTCACGCAGTCCCACCCCACACCCTTGTTTTCGCATAAAACCCACGCTCCTCTTGCAGCCCGCGGTCGTATTCTTCCAGGACAGTCACGTCAGCAAGTAGAGAAAGTGAGGGTGGGCAGACACATCGAACTTTCCCACGATATCAGAGAAATTCAGGAATGAAAATGACGTTACATACGAGGTTGATGCATTTGTGCATGTCGTACTAAGCAAGGTATAAAAACAGTTGCTTTATGAGGAATTAGTTCGTACCAATGAATATTTGACGCAATAGACAAGGTGTCGCAGAAACCGATGTTGCTATAACCAAGTATTACTGTATTTCCTTGTGTTCACCTCCACTCCCCATACGTCTTCAAGGCGTAGTACTTAATTAAGAGCAGGGACTTTATCTTCCTTTTACCAAATTACTCTAAAATGAGAATGTTCGGAGTTTCATGTGAAGTAAATGCCACTGGATTGATACAGAAAGGAAAAGTTGCCCCTGTAACAGGCCGTGGAGGCCCATGGAGTTGTGAGACGTTGAGGCTCCCACATTTTCTAGACAACTGATTCACAGATGGTGGTGAGGTTGTCAGACTTAAGCGCCGGCCGCCCTTTACACCCAGGAATATTCCTGGTACTCATTTCTGAGTCGACCCCAGGGCCATAGTGCGGCTGGAAGGATTAGGTAAACTGAAAAAATTCACCCCATCGGGATTCGATCCCGCGACCTTCCAGTTTGTAGCATAGTGCCTCAACCAACTACGCCATCTCGTGGTCCCAAAGTTGTCCCTGTGCTTAATTAAACACTACGCCATGAAGGCGAATAGGGGAGTGGATCTATAGATCCACATTTCCTTGACCTCGGCACTAGCTGGAGGGGAGTGGTCAGCTTCACGCCCCTTCCGCTTTACCCCCGGGGAAAAATCCCCGGTACCCATTGGATAGGAGGTTGGGTGGGACCCAGAGCCAGTCCGGACGGTCTGGATGATGTGGAGAAAATTCCCGATCCTACCGGGACTCGAATTCCGACCACTCGGTCGTCCAGCCAGTAGCTAGTTATAACCGTACAGTAGTTTCGAAAACGAAACATGGAAATGAAGACATTATCTCCACACTACACGTTCATTTTTTACACCTGTGAAATGTACGCAAAAGAACAGGTTTGCGAAAGAAATAAACGTCTGGAGTGGAGATGAACGCAGATAAGGTAAGTGTCAAATGGCACTAGGCTCCCCTTTAACCCCCCCCCCCAATAAGCATAATTTTACAGA